>NC_090032.1:17392609-17632609 GCF_037176765.1 Anolis sagrei
TGTGAATTAAAACCTAAACCATACAAACATTAAAGTTTGGTCCAGATCCATCAAGCCATGTAGGAACCCTTGTGGTACAAACATATATGCATACTTTGACTTTTAGATAGATACATGTTCTGCACAACCCGGCGTTTCTAAGCCATGGTCCAGGGCAGCCCTGTGTGAACAGTATTACACCAGTCCATCCAGGATGTGTGGGCCTTGTGCAAGTATTGGAGTTGTTGAAAGGGTTCCAATTTGGGTCACGGACTTGTTTTTAAAAGGATGAAGGCAGGCTCTCCAGTGTTTCAGAGACAAATGCGTCAAAGTATGGACAGGATGGGAGACATAAAGAGCTCCATTTTGACTTGAGCCCACAAACATATTGGTAGCCAGGACAAAGCAATCTCATGCCAAAGGTAGATGTGTGTGCCTTCCAGGCTCCATTCAATATTTCCCACTAGCTGAGGTTTCTTCCTCACTGTCATGCCCTGCTTCTGCAGAGCAGCTTATGGAATATAGCGTTTTGGTCAGGAGATTAGAATTATTCAAATGAGAAAATGCTAGACACCTAGGGAGTGTGTCTCACTTGTCCGTTGAAATGTGTTTCCAAGTGGTTGGAGATTGTTGTGTACGTGAACTGGGCAATTCGCTTTTTTTCTCCCGCTCAGAACAAAAAAGGGAGTGATGTAAATACAAACATTATGGTACTTTAGCCCATTGGTTATTCCTGTGATCTAAGACAGACATGTCTTTGCATCCTAGGCTCCATATGCGGTACCATTTAAAATCTGGATTATTTGCTTTGAATTAAAATATGTGGCAGTATAGACTAATACAGGGTGAGGCAGCATAACTTCCTCTTTTCAAAACTTAATAAAACCCATTGTATGAACCAGATTTTTTTTATAATGTAGGCGCATACCTAAAGGTTTTTTTTAACGTAGTTTTGAAGATCAAATTAGGTAGGTGACGTCCCCCATTCTCCATACACTGAGTAAACCGATTTCTGGCGTTTGTCATGAATCATAGAATCCAAGAGTTGGAAGAGACGTCATGGGCCATCCAGTCCAACTCCCTGCCAAGAAGCAGGAATATTGCATTCAAATCACCCCTGACAGATGGCCATCCAGCCTCTGTTTAAAAGCTTCCAAAGAAGGAGCCTCCACCACACTCCAGGGTAGAGAGTTCCACTGCTGAACGGCTCTCACAGTCAGGAAGTTCTTCCTCATGTTCAGATGGAATCTCCTTTCTTGTAGTTTGAAGCCATTGTTCCGCGTCCTAGTCTCTAGGGAAGCAGAAAACAAGCTTGCTCCCTCCTCCCTGTGGCTTCCTTTCACATATTTATACATGGCTATCATATCTCCTCTCATCCTTCTCTTCTTCAGGCTAAACATGCCCAGCTCCTTAAGTCGCTCCTCATAAGGCTTGCCAGCTTAGCAGGTGTTATGTTGGCAATTTCTTCCTGGATGTTGGTTTTTTGAAATCCTGTGTTTACATAAACACAGGATTTAAAAAAAAAAAACCCATAGAAAACACAAGGGGCCAAATCTCGAGAATGGACCAGCCATTCCAAATCCGCTCGAAAAGTAGGCCTCAACGGCAAAAGTACGCTTCTTACTGTTCCAACGCATGATGGCGACTGAACTGTGTCAGGACAAAACTTGATACTCCCGCCTCTCGAATGAGACCACTAGCGCTCTGCTACGACTTCAACCGACTGAATGGTGCGCATTTTAAAAAAGGAAGTTATGCTGCCTCACCCTGTATAATCCAGTTCAATGCAGATAATCTCGATTTTATGTATCAGTGTAAATGAGGCCCTAGTCCTTACGTTTGCACTAAGGTTCGTAAATCTAAGACAGTGGTGTCAAACTTGTCTGAATCATCTGGTCCTCCAGACTCTAAATCCCAGAATCCCTAGTCAGCTTTTCAAATGCTAGGAACTCTGGGAGCTGAAGTCCAAAACACCTGGAGGGCCACACATTTTTATTGCAGTTAATGAGTGTTCTTATATCTCTCTTGAAATTATATGCATGTGTTTATGTATGTAGCCAGGGCTTTTAAAGATTTGTGTGTTGTTTGCTACTGAAAGAATTAAATGATGCAGAATTTCTCCTCTCCTTGGGTTAGCTAAACAGACTTGGAAGTGATGTATAGACTGTGGGTTCAGGGTCTAGAACAGGGGTCCTCTAACTCTTTGAAAGGGTCACAGTCCCTCAAAGTGTTGGAGGGCCAGGTTATAATTTGGGAAAAAAATGAATGAATTCCTATGTGCACTACACACATCATATTTGTAGTGCAAAAAACATCTAAAAATAATACAATAATTAAAATGAAAAACAATTTTAACAAATATAAATGAATCAGTATTTCAATGGAAAGTGTGGGCCTGCTCTTGGCTGATGAGATAGGATTGTTGTTGTTGTTGTGTGCTTTCAAGTCGTTTCAGACTTAGGTTGACCCTGAGCGAGGGCCGGGTAAATGACCTTGGAGGGCTGTATCTGGCCCTCAGGCCTTAGTTTGAGGACCCCTGGTCTAGAATGATGTTTGTGGCAGGCATCTAGTAAACTGTGCTTTCCTAGTTGCCAATGCCCTGCCCTGATCATAGCTGCCTTCTCCAACGGCCAAACAGATGTGCTGCTGGCTGATGCCCAGGCCAAATCCAAGTAGGAATGGGTTTCTGAAATAAAATGTTATGTGTCCCTTACTGATAACCTTCTGTCTACTGCTTTGTCAGACTATGGGTTCGTTCACATGGAGAATGAGGAGGACGGTAAAGCGGCCATTGCACAACTTAATGGAACGGAACTCAAGGGGAGAAGAATTACTGTGAAACGCTCAGTGAATGATCGTAATCCTAAGGTCCGCAAGCAGCATTCTGGGCAGGAAACTGAATTTCAAGGGGACATATTTCTGGATCCATATTACGGAGACGAGCCGCCTGAATCGCTTGATCATGACTATCGACCCCAGGCGACAGCATACCGAAATGGGGCCGAGTCGGATCCCTACAGCTATATGGAGGCCCCACGCGGACGGCCCCACTCTGCCCAGTCCCGTTCCTATGGAAGCAAGCCCTATGACAGCCGCAATGCTGTTTATGAGAATCAGGATGCTTATGACATGCAGGATGATATGCCTGCTTCCTATTCTCCACAGTTCTTTGATTCCATGTCAGCACATGACAGAGCATCAGTCGATGTAGCATACCGGTCCCCTCCTGATCGGTTAGCACCAGCTTACAGGGTGCAGTCACCACGCAGCGGATTGCCTCGTTCTCCTCAACGCGCAACTTCATCTTTAGGAGAATTGTGGCCGGAAACCACTTCCCGCCACTCGCTGTATGAACGTGTGCGTCTGTCCCCGCCGAGCACCAGCTACAAGGAGCACTACAAAGACGAGTATGCGGTCGATAAAAGGCGTATGGTGAAAGAAATGGATGATCGTTACGGCCCGCCATATGAGTATGTTCGCTTCTCCCCACCACGCAGAAGCGGTGACAATTTCGACAGAAGAGGAAACGAACCAAGTAAGAGATATACAGCAAGATCGGGAAGTGCTTCTCGCTATCCAGAAGGATCAGGTAGCGCTTCTCGCTATCCAGAAGGATCGGGAAGTGCTTCTCGCTATCCAGAAGGCTCGGGAAGTGCTTCTCGCTATACAGAAGGCTCGGGAAGTGCTTCTCGCTATACAGAAGGCTCAGGAAGTGCTTCTCGCTATATAGAAGGATCGGGTAATGCTTCTCGCTATACAGAAAGATCAGGAAGTGCTCGCTATACAGAAGGATCGGGAAGTGCTTCTCACTATACAGAAAGATCTGGTAGTGCTCGCTATCCAGAAAGATCGGGAAGTGCTCGCTATACAGAAAGACCAGGAAGTGCTCCTCGCCATCGACCATATGAACGCATTTGTCTTTCCCCGCCACGTAGGAGTCGTGAAAATCATAGGAGCTACCATTAACAGTCTGAGGTATGCATCGGATCTGTTTAGAGATCTCTTTCCATGTCCAGAGGGGTTAGATATAAGTCTTCACTTTGCAACTCTTTCCTTGTGAAATTTGGGATAGGGAAACAGATGTACTCCTGCCATAACCCCTGACCATGGATTCTGCTGGTTGGGGTTGATAGAAGTCGTAGCCAAAAATCACTGGAAGACATCAAGTAGCACACACTTGCTCTAAAGTGGCATTAGTTTGAAAAAACTTATGAGAATTTGTCGCTTGGGATGGGGAGGCAGGTTCTCTTGATGGTCTTTCTACTATTTTCACATGCAGAATCCAATTTTTAAAAAAAACGCAAAAGATTTATATACAATAATAAGAAATAACTGCATTTTTTAATAATCAAGAACTGGGTCTGAGCTACTCTAACATGCATCTCTTCTAAGGTTTCAAAAGAGGAGAAAACTCAATCACTAAATTTCACCTGACACACAAGCAGAGAGAGATCTCAAAGCACACAGCACATGCTCTCCATATTAAAGTGTAATTGACACACAAACAGAGAGAGATCTCAAAGCACAAAGTGTAATTGACACACAAGCAGAGAGAGATCTCAAAGCACCCAGCACATGCTCTCCATACTAAAGTGTAATTGACACACAAGCAGAGAGAGATCTCAAAGCACACAGCACATGCTCTCCATACTAAAGTGTAATTGACACACAAGCAGAGAGAGATCTCAAAGCACACAGCACATGTTCTCCATACTAAAGTGTAATTGACACACAAGCAGAGAAAGATCTCAAAGCACACAGCACATGTTCTCCATACTAAAGTGTAATTGACACACAAGCAGAGAAAGATCTCAAAGCACACAGCACATGCTCTCCATACTAAAGTGTAATTGACACACAAGCAGAGAGAGATCTCAAAGCACACAGCACATACTCTCCATACTAAAGTGTAATTGACACACAAGCAGAGAGAGATCTCAAAGCACACAGCACATGCTCTCCGTACTAAAGTGTAATTGACACACAAGCAGAGAAAGATCTCAAAGCACACAGCATATGCTCTCTGTACTAAAGTGTAACTGACACACAAGCAGAGAGAGATCTCAAAGCACACAGCACATGCTCTCCATACGAAAGTGTAATTGATACACAAGCAGAGAGAGATCTCAAAGCACACAGCACATACTCTCCATACTAAAGTGTAATTGACACACAAACACACATACTGGTTTATGAGGATTATGATAAGAAGCTCCAGGAGTGGAAAAGCCCATGGCATCGTGGTGGGTGCACTAGATCTCCAGGTACAGCAGAGAAATTAGACCTTTGTGCCCTCTTGACTAGAACTGCAAACAATGCAAATAACCAGCTGAGCTGACCATGAAGGCATGGTTCTTAAAGAGCAAATGTAACTTCCTCGTATCTAAATTATAAAAATCGAGTCCTGCATTTGATGCCTTGTATTTCCAACTATAGAGGGCAGCCATGACGTATTTGGACCCGGTGAAATAATAGTTTCATTTGAGCATTCAATTCTGGGCAGAGTCAAGCCTCTGTGTCCATCGTCATTGGACGTAATATAACATTGGATATACTGTGGCCTGGACCTCGTTTTATTGCGGTTTCTAATGGAAGGCTCGAAATTCTTATTCAAAGGCCATCTTCCCTGGATTAGAAAAACTGCCGAGAAACTTCCTATGCCTTCTGAGGCTCAACTCGCTTCTCATAAATGGGATGTCGAATAAAAGAAGTGTCTCTTCTAGGCCTGTTTCTAGGCAACGAGGGGAGGGAAGAGTTCGAAAATGTGACAAACGGTTGAGTTCTGCCATGTTTTTTTAAACGTGATCTCGTGTCTCTTTTCTCAACCAGGTCCTATTCTGACTTCAGGCGACCCATTGATCTCGTCTCCAAGGTTCCCATTGCTCAGCAGAATTCCCTCCCACCCTTCTGCCATTCAAAGTGGATAAAGCACGGTGTCTCGAATCGAAATAATGCAATACGCCAGTGCCCGTGTCGAATCACTTGGTTATCAGGCAACAGCTTTCTTGTTAGTTGTCTTTGCAGAAGATTCTAGGGTGGGACTGTGTGCTTTTTCCGCCATCTTTATGACGTAACACGAGCTACAGCATTTTTTTACATTTTCAGGACGTTCTTTGGAGTCACTGCATTTCTTTACCCCCTTTTTTGCCATGAGTCTCATGACATATAAGCATTCTAGCTCCTGTCCTGAGTAACTGCGTATGTGAGTGATATGTCGTCATTGAAGAGAAACAGAGCCTTTTGAGCTACTTTCCGTCTTAATTCTAGTTCAGCTCCATATAAGTTGTTTGCATTGCTGCCTATTCAGTTCTCTAAAACCAAAGTTGGAGGCTGACAGAATTGTTTGTTTACCAACGATCGCTTCGGATTCCTTGGCTTATTTTTCTGCGAGAAAAAGAAATCTCTTCGTTCATTGCATTCCCTATTTTACTATCCTTGTTTTGAAAGAGTTACTTTTAAGAGCACCCGTCAGTAGATTCATGCACTGTACAAATACGCTTAATTTTTCCATCAATAAAAGTGGTTTTGTGGGTGTTTTCCAAGATCCGGTTGTCCAGAATATCTGTGGGGGTGCCATTTTGGGGGAGGCTGTTACTACAATCAAACATGGATCTCATCTTTGGCAATATATATGAATACAAGTGATTTGCACACAGCAGTGATCAATCTCTACGACTCTGGAAGATCTTGGAGTTGAAATCAAGCTCACAACAACAATATGCTGAAGACAAATGATTTATTTCCTTTCCTCAGTCCCTGAAAGACATTTCTAAAGTTTCCCGCTCAAACACCCTGCAATATAACAGCCCAACTCCCATCCACCCAGTGTAAGACTGTAGGTTTTATATAGCAATATTAAATGATCACTCACAAGCCGGTTTTGCTTGGAAATGAATATATTGCTTGTATCTCTGCAGCAAAGAAAGACACTACTGACTTTTTCCCACCACCACTTCCTTTTATACACCTTTCCTGCCCATCCCCCCCCCCCCCCTTCTCAGTTTCCTTATTAGAGCTTGTTGCTTCACAAGTTCCTCTGCTGGCTTCAAAATGTCACAGAGAGAAAACTGAGGCAGCCAGGATGATTCAGCCAGGATGTCACGGAGGGAATTTGCGATGTCTTCACGCCGTCAGAAATTGACTCCTGACACCCAGTAGTGGCCAAACACTGTGTCCACAGTCTGTTAAGTGAAATTTCTACTTCACAAAACAGATATATTATTTACACTACCTCCCCCCCCCCCCCACCTTCCTTCTTAATGGCAGAGAAAGCAGCCAGTCCCAGGATGATACAGCGATCCTAACAAATCAGCCCTTGGCATCACAGCAGTGGACCAGGCTTTCGCACAGCTGGTTAATCACCAGCAGCAATAGATCTTACCAATTGAAAGGTTGGCAGTTCGAAGCCCAGGTTGGGGTGAGCACCCAACCTTCAGCCCAGTTTTTTGTCCACCAAAGCAGTTCAAAAACAGCTGTGAGCTGAGAAATTAGGCACTGTTTAAGTGGGGAAGTATTTTACGGCACCATAAATGCAAAATGTGGCGGCTCGTCTTCTCGCCGGAGTGCCAGCGAGGTGTCGTATAACCCCAATACTCCAACAGCTGCACTGGCTTCCGATTGAGTACCGGATCACTTTCAAGGTGCTGGTACTAACCTTTAAGGCCTTACATGGTCTGGGGCTGGCGTACCTGAGGGCCCGCTTATCCCCCTACCAACCCCAGAGATTACTCCGGTCTGAAGACCAAAATTTGCTTGGAAGTCCCTACCATCCAGACTTATCATTTGTCATCTACTAGGCAGAGAGCCTTCTCGATTGTAGCCCCTTACTTATGGAATGCCTTGCCGGTTGAAACTCGAACCATCTGAGACCTACTTGCTTTTCGGAAAGCCTGTAAAACTTTTCTTTTCCGGCAAGCTTTTGACGGGTGAACAACCCGGACTATGCCTGTTCTCGCCCCCTATTGTTTTGTTATTATTTTTAAAGCTAATTGTATTGTTTTAATCTGCTTCTGTAAACCTCTCCGAGCCAAATTGGGAGTAGCGGTATACAAGTTAAATAAAATAAAATAAATAAATAAAGGAAATACCACAACTGCTGGCGATCAAAGGAAGGAGGAAGTCTGGGATCAAGGCTCTTTGTCACAGAGGATGGAGTGACAGCACTCCCCTGTGGCCGGAATCGAGCATGACCTCCAGGACGCCAAAGTTGGGAAAAATGCGGACATAATACCTCCATCTGTTGTCCGTCCTATCTGTTTAACGGCATTGAATGTTTGACGTGTATGTGTTCTGTGATCCACCCTGAGTCCCCTTCGGGGTGAGAAGGGTGGAATATAATTGCGTAAATAAATAAGGCAGCAAAAATATATCCTCAAAATCCAATCTTCTAATTGGGAGGTAATGTATTAACCGAAATATATTAATTCGAAAACATGCAAATGTGAGTAGATCAATAGGTACTGCTCCAGCAAGAAGGTATGCTGGCCACATGACCTTGGAGGTGTCTATGGACAAAGTCGGCTCTTCGGCTTAGAAATGGAGATGAGCACCACACCCTAAAGTCAGACATGACTGGACTTAATGTCAGGGGACAACCTTTACCTTACCTATATTAAAACATGTCCAATCACATTGTGCAAAAGACATGTAGAAAACCATAATGTCCAAAATTGTGTGTGTGTGTGGGGGGGGGGGGGGTCATTAAAAAAGTGCACAAACCTCTCCTTAGAAGGACAGCATCATTGGAGATTGGGTCTGGCCATGAAAGGCTTCGACAACGCATTAGAGATCCTTCATTCTTTTGTGCAAAACGAAATAAGCAAAGATTTGCGGCTAAACGAACCTTGCGATTTCCGAAATACGTTTCTCTTTTTCAAAAGTCTCATTTCAAAACAGAGCTTGTCTTGACGTATAATTAAAATATAATTACGTAGAATTAATATCTGGTCCAGCGTTCTCAAACAGACGTCAATCAGTGTTCAAAAGCGAAAGCAGAGAGGTCAACTTGGCTAGGCATTGTTTTCTTGAACCACAATAAAAATGGAACAATCATCCTTGAAACAGTGAATTTTGCACACAGCTGCAAAAAAGGACCATCGCATTTACGATTTTCTCATTTTCAGAGTTTCATAGAATCATAGAGTTGGAAGAGACCTCATGGTCAATCCAGTCAACCCCATTCTGCCAAGAAACAGGAAAATCACATTCAAAGCACCTCCAACAGATGGCCATCCAGCCTCTGTTTCAAAGCCTCCAAAGAAGGAGCCTCCACTACACTCCGGGGCAGAGAGTTCCACTGCTGAACAGCGCTCACAGTCAGAAAGTTCTTCCTCATGTTCAGGTGGAATCTTCTTTCCTGTCGTTTGAAGCCATTGTCCCACTGCATCCTTGTCTCCAGGGCAGCAGAAGACAAGCCTGCCCCCTCCTCCCTATGACTTCCTCTCACATCTTGATACATGGCTCTCATAGAATCATATAAGAGTTGGAAGAGATCTGGCTACAAGTATTAAAAAACTCTAAAATTACAACAGCACAACAACAGAGAGGAAACAAACAAGGACATCTAATTACCTCTCAACAAAAGATTGCTCCAGTCACTGCCAAGCAATCAAATGCTAATCAAGGTGGTCAGTTGACATTCACACCTAGCTCCAGCAGACAAGAGTCCTTTGTCCCACCCTGGTCATTCCACAGATATATAAACCCTTTTTCCTAGTTCCAACAGACCTCACTACCTCTGAGGATGCTTGCCATAGATGCAGGCGAAACGTCAGGAGAGAATGCCTCTAGACCATGGCCATATAGCCCGAAAAAACCTACAACAACCCAGTTGGAAGAGACCTTGGAAGGTCAGCAAGTTCAGTAGTTTGGCGGCATTTTCGTTCTGTGTAAATGGTTAATCCGGCAACACGGGAACAAAGACATAAGGAAAACACTGCCTAGTAAAAGTAAATAATAGAATCCTAGAGTTGGAAGAGTCCTCATGGGCCATCCAGTCCAACCCCATTCTGCCAAGAAGCAGGAATATTGCATTCAAATCACCCCTGACAGATGGCCATCCAGCCTCTGTTTAAAAGCTTCCAAAGAAGGAGCCTCCACCACACTCCAGGGCAGAGAGTTCCACTGCTGAACGGCTCTCACAGTCAGGAAGTTCTTTAATGATCGCCCCTCGTAGATCCTTTCTGAGACTTTTTTGCGAAAAGGCACATCATTGCTGGGAGAAACACCAAATATCAGAAACTTGATTTTATTTTCTGTTTGTATACAAGTACATCAGCTCCATTCAAAATCTCTGCAGATGTTTGCAAACATGCTTTTTTCATCAATAAGCAAGATTCAACAGGGTTCATTTTGAAAGTCTCTCTAGTAAAAACACAGCTTTTTTTGCAGTCAGAGAGTTCCAATGCTAAACAGCTCTCACAATCAGGAAGATCTTCCTCATGTTCAGGTGGTATCTCCTTTCCTGTCATTCGAAGCCATTGCTCCATTGTATCCTAATCTCCAGAGCAGCAGAAAACAAGCTTGCTCCCTCCTCCCTATGACTTCTCCTCAACTCTTGATTCCTGGCCCTCATCAGGATTCCTCTCTGCCTTCTCTTCTGCAGGCTAAACATGCCTAGCTCTTTCAGCCACTCCTCATAGAGCTTGTTCTCCAGGCCTTTGATCCTTTGAGTCACCCTCCTCTGGACACATTCTAGCTTAGAATCAACATCTCCTTTCAATTGGACACAGTGTGATTCCAGGTGTGGTCTGACCAAGACTGAAGAGAGGGGAGCAAGACTTCCCTGAATCTAGACACTAGACTCCTATTGATGCACGCCAAAATCCCATTGGCTTTTTTAGCTGCAGCATCACATTGTTGGCTCGTGTTTAATTTGTTCCCACGAGGACTCCACTTCGTTTTTTCTGCATTTGTCTCCGTTGAACTTCATTCCGTTTAGCTATTTGAACAGTAAACAGAAACGTAAATACGACCAGAATTCTTTAAAATTGTCGATACAATGTCGATACAATGTGATTGCGAGCAGCAAAATTGTCAATACAATGTGATTGCAAGCAGCAAAATTGTCGATACAATGCGATTGCGAGTAGCAAAATAGTTCTTACATGTATTATTGGGGGAAAACTGCAAACATAATGATAAAAGATTAATATTATAACAATATTATAATAATATTAGTATTTCATCGGCCAAGTTTCGCTTCTAAACAGAGTTCCATTCTGCAGATGGTTTAAAGGAAAGGAGAATCGTAGGAAGGCTGCAAGTTGAAGATGATGACACTTTGATCCCTGATACACGGTATTTGGAGCATAAAAGAACCCCTAATTATCTCCAAATTGGAGTGGAAGAGACATTTATTTCTTTATTTACTTTATTTGTATACCGCTCTTCTCAGCCATTAGGCGACTCAGAGCAGTTAACAACAAGCAGCGGCAAAAATTCAATGCAAACATCATACAACCATTTAAAAAAACAATTAACACAATAATACACTAAGCAATTAACATCAATAACCATCAATAACATCAATAAACAACTCACTAACGTCTCATAACTAAAATCATAATCCAAGTTCGTCATCCGTTGTTCCGATTCCTATAATTCATTGTAATTCATTGCACTGCCTATTCAAACGCCTGTTCAAATAACCAGGTTTTCACTTTCTTCCGAAATGCCATTAATGAGGGAGCCAATCTAATATCTGTGGGTAGGGCGTTCCACAGCCGAGGGGCCACCACCGAGAAGGCACTGTCCCTCGTCCCCACCAACCGTGCCTGAGTTGCAGGCGGGATCGAGAGCAGGGCCTCCCCAGAAGATCTTAAAGTCCTAGTGGGTTCATAGGCGGAGATGCGTTCGGATAGAACTGTTTAGGGCTTTATAGGCCAACGCCAGCACTTTGAATTGTGCCCGGTAGCAAATTGGCAGCCAGTGGAGCTGGCACAACAGAGGAGTTGTATGCTCCCTGAATGCCGCTCCTTTTAGTATCATGGCTGCCGAGCGTTGAACTAGTTGAAGCTTCCGAGCAGTCTTCAAAGGCAACCCCACATAGAGAGCGTTGCAGTAGTCTAAACAGAATGTAACCAGAGCGTGGACTACCGTGGCCAAGTCAGACTTCCCAAGGTACAGGCGCAGCTGGCGCACAAGCTTTAACTGTGCAAATGCTCCCCCGGTCACCGCTGAAACCTGAGGTTTATCCAAGTAATTTCTGTACAATTTATGAAATATGAGAGCCATCCTTTAAAGACTTCCCCTGACCCATTTCTATTTATCACCGGACGCTGAAACTGCACGTGTGTAATGATACAAGTCTCTATTAGTTACGTACCAATGTACAACTCAGAACTGATAACGGTCTTGATTGTACATGTGCGGAAGTGGTGTGAGGTTTGAGAATGGACCCAGTGGAATACAGAGCAGTCCTCCAGTTCCTTTCCTTGCAAGGCCGCACACCAAAGGAGACGTTCAATGAGATGGAAGAGGTTGATGGTCAAGAACTGGCATCGTCCATTCCTATGTGATCGGACTTCAGTGCAAACAGCTCCAATTCCAGGGTGACCCCACTCTGCTATTGAGGAACACACCATCCAGCAAGTGGAGGTCGCCATTTTGGAAAATGGCCGCGTAACCATTTGCCACCTGGCCCAAAATGTCAAGATGAGTGTGAGGTCCATGGGAAAAATCCCCCAAGACCATCTTCCCATAAATAACACCCAAAAATCATAAAAGAACAACTATTATAAATTTAACATGCTGAATTCAAATATAATAATTAAATGTGTTAATTGGCTCTGGTTTTTATGCAACAGCTATTTCAATTTTCTCCACAATAGGTAATTCGTTAATATTATGATAATGCGCCTAACCTTACTGCATGCATATAAACCGTGAATATTTACTAAATTTTAGTCAAATTATATTGCCAATAGTTTATACATGAGAAATATTTAATTAGTCTATTGTTTATGTTTGTGCAGCAAGAAACTATGTTAGTAGGCCTCATGCAGTTGAAAAGTGAAAGTTTAAATGTCGCTTTAATCGTGACTTGAGTTTATATCCTGTTTGCTTCTCTTGACTTTTTGTTTGTATTCAAGGAAAGGATTCCCTCTTGCAATGCTCCAGCAGTAGTCTGACAGCATTGACGGAGTCCATTGGCCTTGATATCTTTTTTCCATAGTGCTTTATTTACACACGTGCGAGGAGGCAGAACTACAGTAAAAAGAACAATGTAAAACGATGTTTAACGATACTGTCTCAGTCTTCAACTGACTGACCCTCACCGTTCAAAAGTCTGGCCTTATATAGGGCTTTCTGGCCTTTGCACACGGCACTCATACTGCGTCATCAAACTTTCTAGAGTATTCTAGAATCTTCCATAGTGTAAGTCGCAACATGCATTTTTTCAACCATACGTGATCACGTGATTGCTTATATCATAAAATCAAGAGCCAATATACATTTTTAAATGTCATTTTCGTTTTCAGCACCCCAAAATCATAAAAGAACAACTATTTTCAGGCCCGAAACTTTTTCTCCATTGAACAGTGGAAATGATCTGGGTAACTGGTAGGAAGAATAAGGCCGTATTCGACAATGTGTAAGACTGAGTTAGAACTGGTCATTTTCAAAGGCTTGCTGAAACCACCAAGCTCTTACGAAAGGAGGGGAGGGATGGGGCCTGTCTTATTTCCCTCGGAAAGGCGTTCCAGAGGTGGGGAGCCACCACCGAGAAGGCCCTCCCTCTTGTCCCCACCAACCGCGCTTGAGACGATCTTAGAGCTCATGCCGGTTCATAGAAGATGTGATTGTGGAGATAGCCGAAGCTCGAACCATTTAGGGCTTTATAGGTCATGACCTGCACCTTGAATTTGGCTCGGCAACTTATCGGCAGCCAACGAAGCTGTTTTAATAGGGGTGTTGTATGCTCCCTATAGTCATCAGACTGGGCCACAGCAATGCCTGGCAGGGGACGGCTAGTGTAATAATAATAATAATAATAATAATTATTATTATTATTATTATTATTATTATTCATTTGATCAGTCATATGACCATTTCAAAATAGAACACGAGTAAAAAACAAGGCAAAAATAAAAAGCAAATATATCTGTAAAAAGAAGATCCCCGGCGTCTCCTTACTAAAATCGTTGTCCAGTTGCATCGTCAGTCATTCCATATATTTGTTTACATCTAATTATGCTCCAGTAGAAAAAGTTTGCTTGAAGAGCCAGGTCTTAACCATTTTGCGGAATGTTAGAAGGGAGGGGGTCAATCTTATATCCCTGAGGAGGGTGTTCCATAGCCGAGGGGCCACCACTGAGAAGGCCCTGCCTCTCGTCCCCGCCAAACGCATCTGTTGCCCAAATGGAAGAAGCATGCTCCTCTGGCTTTGGAATTCTACCATATTCCCTTTATTCACTCGACCTCGCATCATCGGACTTCCTCCTCTTTCCAATAAGGCATTTTTGAAGGGCAAGCATTTTTCAGACGATGATACTCTGATTTCCGAAGTCACAACATGGCTTTTGGAGCAACCTGTCGACTTCTACAAGCAAGGTGTTTACGGTTGCTTAATAATAATAATAATAATAATAATAATAATAATAATAATAACTTTATTTATACTCCGCCACCATCTCCCCAAGGAGCCCCCGGTGGCGCAGTGGGTTAAAGCACTGAGCTGCTGAGCTTGTTGATCGAAAGGTCGCAGGTTCGATTCCGGGGAGCGGCGTGAGCTTCCGCTGTCAGCCCTAGCTTCTGCCAACCTAGCAGTTCAAAAACATGCAAATGTGAGTAGATCAATAGGTACCGCTCCGGCGGGAAGGTAAGGGCGCTCCATGCAGTCATGCCGGCCACATGACCTTGGAGGTGTCTACGGACAACGCCGGCTCTTTGGCTTAGAAATGGAGATGAGCACAACACCCCAGAGTCAGACATGACTGGACTTAATGTTAGGGGACTACCTTTACCTTTACCTTTTTTACCATCTCCCCAAAGGACTCGGAGCGGCTTACATGAGGCCAAGCCCAACAACACATCAATAAAAACAAAAAGCAATAAACAAAAACAATGATACAATACAATTAATATAAATCACATATAAACAATAACACACAAGGATTTAAAAACCTGTGGCCGGGCCAAATTTAATAGTTTAAAATTTAAAAACGCTGGGCATGAACAAGGTAGGATGTATCTGGTATAGGGTTTTCAAAGAAATGAGGGAATGCAGTCCATCCTAAACCGATAGTAAAGTGCATTCTGTGGACATATTGCTGGGAATTTGCCTTATTCTGGGAAGGTACACTGGAACAGCCACGTTTTCAGGCTCTTCCTAAAGCCTGCCAATGTTGGGGCATGCCTGATGTCCTTGGGAAGTGAGTTCCAGTGTCGGAGGGGCCACCACCGAGAAGGCCCTCTCCCTTGTCCCCACCAATCGCGCCTGCAAAGGAGGCAGGAGCGCGAGCAGGGCCTCTCCATATGATCGAAGAGATCGTGTGGGTTCGTACACAGAAAAATGAGAGAAGTGTGTGTCCCTTAGTGGCACCCATGGAGAGAAGGACTCGGAACTGGGCCAAGTTTTATTACTCTCCATCCACAGGAAGTGGTTCAGGGGAATCATAGAATCAAAGAGTTGGAAGAGACCTCCTGGGCCATCCAGTCCAACCCCATTCTGCCAAGAAGCAGGAATATTGCATTCAAATCACCCCTGACAGATGGCCATCCAGCCTCTGCTTAAAAGCTTCCAAAGAAGGAGCCTCCACCACACTCCGGGACAGAGAGTTCCACTGCTGAACGGCTCTCACAGTCAGGAAGTTCTTTAATGATCGCCCCTCTAGATCCTTTCTGAGACTTTTTTGCGAAAAGGCACATCATTGCTGGGAGAAACACCAAATATCAGAAAGTTGGTTTTATTTTCCGTTTGTATACAAGTACATCAGCTCCATTCAAAATCTCTTTTTTTGCTTTTTTCATCAATAAGCAAGATTCAACAGGGTTCATTTTGGAAGTCTCTCTAGAAAAAGTACAGCTTTTTGCAGTCAGATGCAAAATAAAGACGGAAAGTGGATTAAAAAAAGTAGAACGAAAGAGATACGATTTCAAAGCGTCTCGTTCTTAGTACGAAATAAGATGGAATGTGCCTTTTCCCCAACATTACTGCCGTCTGCCATAGCTTAATGCCTTAGCAGCGTGTTGAACTACAATTCCCATCGCTCTCCTACCAGCAATGATTGGGATTGAACTGCCAGGTTGGGGAAGGCTCTTTTATGGGGACGGGAAGCTATCACCATCATATGCATTCTCAATTACTGTTATGGCCACTCTCTTTCTGAAAATCCTACCATATAAGACCCAAAGCTTGGCATTCTAGAGATGTGGGGCCAGTGGGTTGCCAGTCTTCTTCCCCAAAAGCGCCATGGGCCGCTCTCGCTCCTCCCAAAGCGTCACTCCGTCGCAGGTGCAGATCTTCTTGGGATTTTGGAAGAGGCCGGAGGAACGGGCAATGATCCCACAGGCCACTCTGCAAAGGTAAGGCAAGACAGAATAATAATAATAATAATAATAATAATAGGATTTAAAGCTCGAACTGCAAAAACTCTGGCACAAACCAGTGGTGATCGACACACTGGGTGCAGTGCCTAAAGACCTTGGCCTGCACTTAAACACAATCGGCGCTGACAAAATTACCATCTGCCAGCTGCAAAAGGCCACCTTATTGGGATCTGCACGCATTATTCGCCGATACATCACACAGTCATAGAATCAAAGAGTTGGAAGAGACCTCATGGGCCATCCAGTCCAACCCCATTCTGCCAAGAAGCAGGAATATTGCATTCAAATCACCCCTGACAGATGGCCACCCAGCCTCTGTTTAAAAGCTTCCAAAGAAGGAGCCTCCACCACACTCCGGGGCAGAGAGTTCCACTGCTGAACGGCTCTCACAGTCAGGAAGTTTATCTAGAGTTGGAAGAGAATTCCTGGGCCATCTAGTCCAACCCCATTCTGCCAAGAAGTAGGAAAATTGCATTCAAATCACCCCTGACAGATGGCCACCCAGCCTCTGTTTCAAAGCTTCCAAAGAAGGAGCCCCCCACCACACTCTGGGGCAGAGAGTTCCACTGCTGAACGGCTCTCATAGTCAGGAAGTTCTTCCTAATGTTCAGATGGAATCACCTCTCTTGTAGTTTGAAGCCATTGTTCCGCGTCCTAGTCTCCAAGGAAGCAGAAAACAAGCTTGCTCCCTCCTCCCTGTGGCTTCCCCTCACATATTTATACATGGCTATCATATCCCCTCTCAGCCTTCTCGTCTTCAGGCTAAACATGCCCAGCTCCTTAAGCCGCTCCTCATAGGGCTTGTTCTCCAGACCCTTGATCATTTTAGTCGCTCTCCTCTGGACACATTCCAGCTTGTCAACATCCCCCTTCAATTGTGGTGCCCAGAATTGGACACAATATTCCAGGTGTGGTCTAACCGAAGCGGAATAGAGCATGGGGAGCATGACTTCCCTAGATCTAGACACTATGCTCCTCTTGATGCAGGCCAAAATCCCATTGGCTTTTTTTGCCGCCACATCACATTGTTGGCTCACGTTTAACTTGTTTAACTCCAAGATCTTTTTCACACGTACTGCTCTCAAGCCAGGCATCACCCATTCTGTATCTTTGCATTTGCACTTGGGAAGTGTCCGACGTGTGATCCAATTCAACAGCCAGCAGAGTGTCTGCTGTGGACTCATCTTGTTGTGTTTCAAGTAATAATGATAATAATAATAATAATAATAATAATAATAATGGATTATAGATGTCGCCATACCAGGTGACAGTCGCATTGTGTTTCAAGTAATAATCTATATAAATAAAAATGTCATGTTCGTTTGTGGGATTAACAGAACTCAAAAACCACTGGATGAATTGACACCAAATTTGGACACAAGACACCTACCAACCCAATGTATGTCCTTCACTCAAAAAATTTGCTTTTGTCATTTGGGAGTTGTAGTTGCTGGGATTTACCGTTCATCAACAATCAAAGAGCATTCTGAACCCCACCAACGATGGAATTGAACCAAACTTGGCACATAGGGCTCGCATAACCAATAGAAAACACTAGAAAGGTTTAGTGGGCATTGACTTTGAGAGTTGTAGTTCACCAATATCCAGAGAGCACTGTGGACTCAAACAATGATGAATATGGACCAAACTTGGCACGAATATTCCATATGCCCAAATATGAACACAGATGGAGTTTGGGGGAAATAGACCTTGACATTTGGGAGATGTAGTTGCTGGGATTTATAGTTCACCTACAATCAAAGAGCATTCTGAACTCCACCAAAAATAGAATTGGGGCAAACTTCCCACACAGAATCCGTACAACCAACAGAAAATACTGTGTTTTCTGATTATCTTTGATGACCCCTCTGGGCCACAGCAACATGTGGCAGGGGACGGCTAGTAGTAGTAGTAGTAGTAGTAGTTAATAATAATAATAACAACAGGGATTCGGGGCAGCTTACAAGGGGTCAGGCCCAAAAATACAAACATACACAATAAAATAAAATGAGAACATTAAAATCAACAACATCAGAAAAACAGTTACAAACACAAGTGCACATTTTAAAAACAGGGGAAATAAGGTCCAGATCTATGCATTCGACTCATGCATTTTTCCAAATCTCCCGGCTTGACTGCTGCGACACACTTCATATGGGGCTCCCCTAGATGCCAGCTAGTGCAAAATACTTAATGAGCAGCAGAAGGCCTAAACATTTACTATAAATAATAAATGTAATAATAGAGTAAAATAATAAATGCAATAATAAAGTAAAATAATACATGTAATAATAATCATAAATTGTGTAAAATAATAAATATAATAATAATAATAGGGTAAAATACTGTAAATGTAATAATAATAATAAAGAGTGTAAAATAATACACGAAAGAAAAATAATACTAATAACAGAGTAAAATAATAAATAACCTTGACTCGAGTATACGCCGAGGGGAGTTTTTTCAGCCGAAAAAAGGGGTTGAAAAATTAGGCTTATATTCGAGTATATACAGTGTATTCTAATACAGAGAAGAAATGCCAGGCGATTGCAGCCAACAGTTTCCCCTTGAAAACCCGCTGAAATCATCTCACCTGTCTCCCGAATTTCCCGTGACCTTTGAGAGTGGATGGCATCCACGGCCCAAGTCGTCTTCCCCCGCATCAATCACCAGGGAGCGTCCAATGATATCCTGGACCTAGAATCATAGAATAATAAAGAATTGGAAGGGACCCCCAAAGGCCATCCAGTCCAACCCCATTCTGCCTTCATGCAGGAAAAGCACAATCAAAGCCCTCCCGACAGATGACCATATCCAGCCTCTAAAAAAGGAGCTTCCACTGGATTCACGTTCTACCCTCAGTCGGCCGTCTTCAATCCGGAAGGAAGCTCTTCCATCCTCTGCAGCCATAATATTACCCAGATCCCCGGCATGCTGCAAAGAGAGAGACTTGCTGTTACATCTCAATAATTTAAGATTCACAACCTATTCACTGCCATTTATGTGCCACTTAGACATCCCAACGTTTAAAAACGATGTCGCAGTTTTCATGGCTGGAATCACAGGGTTGCTCTGAGCGTTCTGTTCTGGAAGCATTCTCTCCTGACATTTCACCCACATCTATGGCAAACATCCTCAGAGGTTGTGAGGTCTGTTGGAAACTAGGCAAGTGGGGCTTATAGATGTGTGGAATGTCCAGAGTGGGAGAATGATGGGACTTGCAGTACCTTCACTCACTTCCCTTGCTTCCCGTTAATATTAACTTCCCGTTAATATTGCTTTTAACTGTTCTGGAAGCATTCTCTCCTGACATTTCACCCACATCTATGGCAAACATCCTCAGAGGTTGTGAGGTCTGTTGGAAACTAGGCAAGTGGGGCTTATAGATGTGTGGAATGCCCAGAGTGGGAGAATGATGGGACTTGCAGTACCTCCACTCACTTCCCTTGCTTCCCGTTAATATTAACTTCCCGTTAATATTGCTTTTAACTGTTTAATTTGCTTTAGATGTTGTATTGTGTTGTGTTTTGAGGCCTTGGCCTTTGTAAGCCACATCGAGTCCTTCGGGAGGTGCTAGCGGGGTACAAATAAAGTTAATAATAATAATAATAAATAATTGTCTGTTGGAGGCAAGTGTGAATGTTGCAAATGGTCACCTTGATTAGCATTGAATGGCTTTGCAGCTTTAAAGCCTGACTGCTCCCTGCCTGGGGCAATCCTTTGTGGGGAGGTGTTAGCTGGCCATCATTCCACAGGTATATATACCCCATTTGCCTCGTTTCATGGAATCCTAGAGTTGGAAGAGATCTCGTGAGCCACCCAGTCCAACCCATTCTGCCAAGAAGCAGGACAATCGTGTTCAAAGCACCCCCAACAGATGGCCATCCAACCTCTGTTTAAAAGCCTCCTTAGAAGGAGCCTCCATCACAATTTGGGGTAGAGAGTTCCACTGCTGAACAGCTCTCACAGTCAGAAAGTTCTTCCTCATGTTCAGGTGGAATTTTCTTTCCTGTAGTTTGAAGCCATTGTTCCATTGCGTCCTAGTCTCCAGGGCAGCAGGAAAAAAAGCTTGCTCCCTCCTTCCTATGACTTCCCCTCACATATATATACATGGCCCTCATCATGTCTCCTCTCAGCCTTCTCTTCTTCAGGCTAAACATGCCCAGCTCTTTAAGCCGCTCCTCATAGGGCTTTTTCTCCAGACCCTTGATCATTTGAGTCGCCCTTCTCTGGACACATTCCAGCTTCTCAATATCTCTCTTCAATTGTGATGCCTAGAATTGGACACTATTCCAGATGTGAACCAAGGCAGAATAGAGGGTTGAGCATGACTTCCATAGATCTAGACACTAGACTCCTATTGATGCAGGTCAAAATCCCATTGGCTTTTTTTGCCGCCACATCACATTGTTGGCTCATGTTTAACTTCTTGTCCACAAGACTCCAAGATCTTTTTCACACGTACTGATCTTGAGCCAGGCATTGTCTCCCATTCTGTATTTTTGTATTTTATTTTTTCTGCCTAAGTGGAGTCTCTTGCATTTCTCCCTGTTGAACTTCATTTTGTTAGTTTTGGCCAATCACCTCTCTAATCTGTGAAGATCATCAGTTTCCAACAGATCTCTCAACCTCTGTGGGTGCCAGCCCTAGATGTGGGCATCTCTATGCTTCCAGATCTCATTGAAGAAGTGCAAAGTAATGTGCACAACTGACCCGGTGTTCATCCTGCGGTCCTCCGTGGCATTCCCCATCGGGGTTGAAATGGTCCCCACAGCTGCGTGGAAACAAAGAGGAAATTAGATATTCTATAGAAGACAAGTCTCCTGTGATGAATCTAACCTTTTTGCCAGGAAGGCCGAAGCCTGGAAAGTCAGTAGCTGACATGTTGAGAGATAGGCAGGAGAGCTAAGAGGCAAGAGGGAGGAGTCAGCCGACTCCTGATTGGCTAGAGCAGTCAGGGGAGGAGTTAGCTTTTAGAGGGAAAAAGGCTGTGTCTTTTTGACAAGCTGAGGAGAAGGGCTTTAAACATTGAAGAGTGTAGAAGGATAGTTAGGAAGAGGGAGCTGAGAGGAATTTAGACAGAGAGAACTTTTGAAGTGAGCCTTGGAATTAGAGCATAGGGAAGGCAAAGGTTCCTGAATCACTGTACTTAGGAGGGTCAGTGTAGGAAAGCCTGTTTGCTCTGTGAGGCAGTCAGTGGGCTGTTCTCAGGGACACACTGTGTCAGAGTTAGTGAACAGTGTGAAGCAAGGAACTCACAGGAGACAAAAGTTAAAGTCTTAAGAGAAGACTATCTGTCTAACCAGCTAAGCCTCTGAAACGCATTACGCTTTTGTGCCACTCTTATTAAGAGTTGATTTGTTCACCAAGTTTAAATAAACCTGTTATTGATTCATTTTAAACTGGTGTCTGCCTCGGTCTGTGTAACCCATTAGATCTCAGCTAGTTCAAAGACAAATCCATTTCAGAACAAAGGGCTTGAACCTAATTTACCAATTTCACATTCACACTTATGTTTTCCTCAGACATATAATTGAGGTGGCGGCGGCGAATCTACCTATTACATCGGTCATTTACATCGTTAGCACAGTTGGTCACTTAACAGTATTACTGAGGCGGGATAAGAGAGTCTTTCCCCCTCATCATAGTCATTTATCCTGGTTAAAGTAGTGTCCAGCTGAACGTTAAACCCTTCACACTGGTGACCAGAGGTGGTATTGCCTTCCCCCTCTGTCCAAGATTGTCGTTCATCTTTGTTATATCTCCAAACATGGACGCTATTCACAAAGCTCAAAGGGACTCCAGAACACCCCCCCCCCTGCATTTTTTTACCTGTCGCAGGTGTCGCTGAGGTCTCCAAACTCGTGGACATGTAGGCCGTGTGGTCCCGGCTCCAGCCCATCGACGGTCCCGTCCACTAGGCATTTCTCGGGGGAGACCTGCAAGAACCTCACCACCCCCTGGATCGGGCCAAGGCCGGATACCATGGCCACGGCCGCATTGCCTGATGGTGTTAAGAAGGAAAATACAGGGTTACACAAATCCAAATATCCTGTAATTTGACTTTTTTTTGTGCTGGTCAATGACCGAAATAAATGATTTGATTTGACATTTCTTTACTCTCTATTAAATATTTTTGATGCAAGGGTTCCGTTATATAGGAAATGAGGGTAATGGCCTATTTGTTTCGAAGCCAATTGGCAGAAAAGAGGAGAGCTGAAGCCTAGAGCCCTTGATATTTTAATCGTGTTATGAAGTGGCATTGTGTTGTTATTGTATGTTAACACGTGTTGTGAACCGGTCCGAATCCCTCTTTGAAGGTGAGAGGGTCGGTATATAAAACCTCGAAATAAATAAATAATTGTAGGATTTATTAACGTTCTGTCCAAAGCTTTGCATATTTATTTATTTATTTATTTATTATTTCCTGCATAATTAATTAATTAATTAATTAATTATTTCCTGCATTATCTCCCTATGAGGGGACTCAAAGCAGTTTCCAACACAGGTAAAGGTTTCCCATGATATTAAGTCTAGTCGTGTCCGACTGGGGAGCGGTGCTCATTTCTGTTTCTAAGCCAAAGAGCCGGCGTTATCCGTAGACACCTCAAGGTGATGGGGACAGCATGACTGCATGGAGTGCCGTTACCTTCCCGCAGAATCGGTATCTATTGATCTACTCATATTTGCATGCTTTCTAACTGCTAGGTTAGCAGAAGCTGGGGTAACTGCAGGAGCTCACTCCACTCCCCAGATTCGAACTGCTGACCTTTTGGTCAGCAAGTTGAGTAGCTTGGCGGCATTTTTGTTCTATGTAAATGATTAATCCGGCAACATGGGAACAAAGACATAAGGAAAACACTGCCTAGTAAAAGTAAATCATAGAATCAAAGAGTTGGAAGAGACCTCGTGGGCCATCCAGTCCAACCCCATTCTGCCAAGAAGCAGGAATATTGCATTCAAATCACCCCTGACAGATGGCCATCCAGCCTCTGTTTAAAAGCTTCCAAAGAAGGGGCCTCCACCACACTCCGGGGCAGAGAGTTCCACTGCTGAACGGCTCTCACAGTCAGGAAGTTCTTCCTCGTGTTCAGATGGAATCTCCTCTCTTGTAGTTTGAAGCCATTGTTCCGCGTCCTAGTCTCCAGGGAAGCAGAAAACAAGCTTGCTCCCTCCTCCCTGTGGCTTCCTCTCACATATTTATACATGGCGATCATGTCTCCTCTCAGCCTTCTCTTCTTCAGGCTAAACATGCCCAGCTCCTTAAGCCGCTCCTCATAGAGCTTGTTCTATGGCTATACATGGCTATCATATCCCCTCTCAGCCTTCTCTTCTTCAGGCTAAACATGCCCAGCTCCTTAAGCCGCTCGTCATAGGGCTTGTTCTCCAGACCCTTTATCATTTTAGTCGCTCTCCTCTGGACACATTCCAGCTTGTCAATATCTCTCTTGAATTGTGGTGCCCAGAACTGGACACAATATTCCAGGTGTGGTCTAACCAAAGCAGGACAATTATTTACAACAGCAGCAAAATATTGCTATATAGGAGATCTATTTCAAGCCAAAACTTGTGACAGTGGAGCTTTCCACCCGCCTCTCTGGTCCATGGGAAGGATAGGGACGGTGTATGGAGAATGTCAGAGCTGCTATCTGTTATAGAACTCCATTATGCCGATGACAACATAGTCTGTTCCCATTCAGAAGAAGACCTACAGGCCACTCTAAACACCTTGAAGCATATGAGAACCTCAGCCTCTCATTGAGCATCGAGAAAACCAAAGTGCTCTTCCAGCAGTCATCAGCCAATCCCTCTCCAATGCCGGAAATACAGCTTAATGGTATAACATTAGAAAATGTTGACCATTTCCGCTCCCTTGGCAGCCACCTCTGCACCAAAGTCAACATTGATGCCAAAATATAACACCGTCTGAGCTCTGCGAGTGCAGCATTCTTCCAAATGAAGCAGGGAGTTTGAGGACCTGGACATCCGTAGGGAGACCAAGGGGCTTGTTTATAAAACTATTGTCCTCCCAACCCTGCTTTACGCCTGCGAAACGTGGACTGTCTACAGATGTCACACTCAACTCCTAGAACGGTTGCCTCTGAAAAATTCTGCAAATCTATTGGGAAGACAAGTGGGAAAATGTCAGCGTGCTGGATGAAGCAAAGACCACCAGCATTTAATAATAATAATAATAATAATAATAATAATAATAATAATAATAATAATCTTTATTTATACCCCGCCACCCAAGGGACTCGGGGCGGCTTACATGAGGCCAAGCCCAACAACACATCAATACAAGAAAGCAATAAACAAAAACAATACAAATGCTATACAATTAATATAAATCACATATAACCAATAAACAATAAGCAATTAACACACAAGGATTTAAAATCCTATGGCCGGGCCAAATGTCATAGTTTAAAATTTAACAAAATAAACGCTGGGCATGAACAAAGTAATGATATGTCTGATAGGAGGGTTTTCAAAAGAAATGAGGGGAAGGGATGCTCCTCTGCCATCAACTCTGCTGGACTTGCCACGTTGTCCGAATGTCCAAAGATCACCATCTCCCAAAGCAGTTACTCTACTCCCAACTCAAGAACGGGAAATGTAACATTGGTGGACAGGGAAAGAGATTGAAAGATGGGTTTAAAACCAACCTTAAAAACTGTGGAATGGACACTGAGAACTGGGAAGGCCTGGCTCTTGAGCGCTCTAACTGGAGGTCAGCTGTGACCAGCAGTGCTGAGGAATTCGAAGAGGCACGAATGGAGGGTGAAAGGGAGAAACATGCCAAGAGGAAGGCCTATCAAGCCGGGATTATGGCGCAGCTGGCTGAGTGTCAGCTGCATTAAGATCACTCTGACCAAAAGGTCATGAGTTCGAAACCAGCTCGGGTTGGAGTGGGTTTCCAACCAATCGTGTGTAGCCTGTTGTCGACCTTTGCAGCCCGAAAGACAGTTGCATCTGTCAAGCAGGAAAATAAGGTACCACCTTAAAAAGTGTGGGGAGGCTAAATTAACTGATTTATTATTATTATTATTATTATTATTATTATTATTATTATTACTTTATTTGTACCCCGATAGCATCTCCCGAAGGACTCGATGCGGCTTACATAGGCCAAGGCCTCAAAACACCATACAACAATACAATAACTAAAGCAAATTAAAAACAGTTAAGTAGTATGAGGCCATAAAGAAGACTCCAGCAAAGCATTCCAGCGAGGAAGCATGCGGGGAATGCGGAAGTGCTTCATCAGCGTCAGATGGACAATAAAAGCGACAGCTCCCCGGTGGCCAGAAAAGTTAAATAGCATCTGTGTATGTCTGTATATGTTTGTATGTCAAAAATTGGCATTGAATGTTTGCCATATATGTGTACATTGTAATCTGCCCTGAGTCCCCTGCGGGGTGAGAAGGGCGGAATAGAAAAGCTGTAAAAAAGCCAACCCTGACTGGGTCCACCTTCCACCTTACTGTGGGAGAACATGCGTGTCAATAATAGGACTCCATAGTCACCTACAGACCCACCGCCAAGACACTACACTCGGAGGACCATCATCCTTGGGCTTTGAGGGATTGCCTAAGTAAGTAAAGTAAATTTACTTGGTAGTCATAGATCTGTTTATTGTGTAATTAATGATTTTTTAAAGCTACTTTAAGGTTTGCTGCGTAAAGAGCGAGAAGCATGACTGTGAGGAGGTGATCAGAGTGGAGAGAAAGCACACAGTGCTGTCGTGTGACAGAAGAGTAGAGGGAGATGTATTGTTTATTTCTCTGAATTCTGCCACCAACTGGTATAGTGGAGGCCAATTGTTATATGTAATCTATGGTAACTGCCACCAACATGAGATATGAGGTATCACTGTGAGATATGGCAATACAGACGCAGAATGGATGGAGGTGAGACTGTCTCCAACAAAAGATAACTGGTTTATTGAGTACAAAGCATGTGGTTACAAGTTGTAACTTATTTTATAGAACTTTGAATAATACTTGGTTAGTTAAACATTTCACTCTTCCAGGTTAGACAGTATCTTACTGAGGTGAAGCTCTTGTTAATAAACAATGTTTCAGTACAGGAATATCTTCCCTATTTGATCTTTCCTTGATCAAATAAATTAAGAAGCTTATCCTTTAGACTTTCCCTTGACTAAAGAATCATAGAATCAAAGAGTTGGAAGAGACCTCATGGGCCATCCAGTCCAACCCCGCCAAGAAGCAGGAATATTGCATTCAAATCACCCCTGACAGATGGCCATCCAGCCTCTGTTTAAAAGCTTCCAAAGAAGGAGCCTCCACCACACTCCGGTGCAGAGAGTTCCACTGCTGAACGGCTCTCACAGTCAGGAAGTTCTTCCTCATGTTCAGATGGAATCTCCTCTCTTGAAGCTTGAAGCCATTGTTCCGCGTCCTAGTCTCCAGGGAAGCAGAAAACAAGCTTGCTCCCTCCTCCCTGTGGCTTCCTCTCACATATTTATACATGGCTATCATATCCCCTCTCAGCCTTCTCTTCTTCAGGCTAAACATGCCCAGCTCCTTAAGCCATTCCTCATAGGGCTTGTTCTCCAGACCTTTTATCATTTTAGTCGCTCTCCTCTGGACACATTCCAGCTTGTCAATATCTCTCTTGAATTGTGGTGCCCAGAACTGGACACAATATTCCAGATGTGGTCTAACCAAAACAGAATAGAGGGGTAGCATGACTTCCCTAGATCTAGACACTATGCTCCTCTTGATGCAGGCCAAAATCCCATTGGCTTTTTTTGCCGCCACATCACATTCCTGGCTCATGTTTAACTTGTTGTCCACGAGGACTCCAAGATCTTTTTCACACGTACTGCTCTCGAGCCAGGCATTGTCCCCCATTCTGTATCTTTGCATTTCGTTTTTCCTGCCAAAGTGGAGTATCTTGCATTTGTCACTGTTGAACTTCATTTTGTTAGTTTTGGCCCATCTCTCTAATCTGTCAAGATCGTTTTGAATCCTGCTCCTGGCTATGTTTCTCCTGGCTATGTTTCTCCTTTCAGCCTCCTTAGACTGAGAAACCTCCAGTAGCTATTCAGGCTTCCCAAAGCCACAATTCTTTGCTCACACTTCACTCTCCCACTCTACTCTTCACTTCCTCTCTTTTACTCCTTTCAGATACAGAATCAACTCCTAACTGCCTCTCAAACTGTCTGTTTTCAAAACTCTCTCCACTTGCTCCTCCCACTTCTCCTTCTGCCAGCTTGCCTTGGTCTCCAAGGCAATGCTGACTGAGGATCTCTGAAATAGGCTGCTCCAGTGTTACTATAGCTAACCCAAACACATATATATACAGTTTAAAACATGCAAAGTATGAATAACTTCTGCACAATGACCCAGGAGGGAAATGGGGCTGGGACGTACCTGGCACAGTGCTCCCCATCCCTTTCAACACGGCTTTGCGCCCGGTCCTCTCCAAAAGGTTCTGGACCTCCTCGGTGCCAAGGCTGGTCTCCACCAGCACTGTCTGGGAATCCAGCTGAACATCTAGAACCTGGAGACCTGGAGCAAAATATAGAGAGAAGTCAGAATACAATTCATTTATCGTATCATCAGCAACCATACCATTGTATTACACTTCTAACAGAACAAAACAAACACACAGATTAAAAAGAAAAAGAAAACACACAGATTTTCAAACTTGGTAGTTGGTTAAATGTCCTTTGACCAGTATCTGTCCCCTTGGAGTGCCTCTGGTGTTGCCGCAAGAAGGTCCTCCATGGTGCATGTGGCAGGGCTCAGGGTGCATTGCAGCAGGTGGTCTGTGGTTTGCTCTTCTCCACACTCGCATGCTGTGGATTCCACCCTGTAGCCCCATTTCTTAAGATTGGCTCTGCATCTCGTGGTGCCAGAGCGCAGTCTGTTCAGCGCCTTCCAAGTCGCCCAGTCTTCTGTGTGCCCAGGGGGGGAGTCTCTCATCTGGTATCACCCATGGATTGAGGTGCTGGGTTTGGGCCTGCCACTTTTGGACTCTTGCTTGCTGGGGTGTTCCAGCAAGTGTCTCTGTAGATCTTAGAAAACTATGTCTTGATTTGAGTCGTTGACGTGCTGGCTGATACCCAAACGGGATGAGCTGGAAATATCTCTGCCTTGGTCCTTTCACTATTGGCTGCTACTTCCCAGCGGATGTCAGGTGGTGCAATACAAGCTAAGCAGTGTAATTTCTCCAGTGGTGTGGGGCGCAGACACCCCGTGATAATGCGGCATGTCTCATTAAGAGCCACATCTACTGTTTTAGCGTGGTGAGATGTGTTCCACAATGGGCATGCATACTCAGCAGCAGAGTAGCATAGCGCAAGGGCAGATGTCTTCCCTGTGTCTGGTTGTGATCCCCAGGTTGTGCCAGTCAGCTTTCGTATGATGTTGTTTCTAGCGCCCACTTTTTGCTTGATGTTCAGGCAGTGCTTCTTGTAGGTCAGAGCACAGTCCAAAGTGACTCCCAGGTATTTGGGTGTGTTGCAATGCTCCAGTGGGATTCCTTCCCAGGTAATCCTCAGAGCTCGGGATACAATAATAATACAATACAATACAATACTACTAAATAATAATAAAACTTTATTTATACCCCGCTACCATCTCCTCAAGGGACTCGGTGCGGCTTACATGAGGCCGAGCCCACAATACATCAATAATAAAAACAACAAGAAATACAAAACAATAAAAATAAAACTCATAACAGAAAATAAGCAATAAACATTAACAGTAACACAACGACGTTTAAAAACCTATGGCTGGGCCAAATGTAATAATTAAAATTTAAAAATAATGCTGAGCATGAACAGGTGAAATATGACTAGGATTGAGTTTTCGGAGATGGATGGGCATGCAGACACTGGCTATTGATCAACAATAAAGTGCATTTAGAGGACATATTGCCGGGAGTTTCCTTATTCTGGGAAGGCACACTGGAACAATCACGTTTTCAGGCTCCTCCTAAAGACTGCCAGAGTTGGGGCATGCCTGATGTTCTTGGGGAGTGAGTTCCAGAGTCGGGGGGCCACCACCGAGAAGGCCCTCTCCCTCGTCCCTACCAATCACGCCTGCGATGGAGGTGGGAGCGCGAGCAGGGCCTCCTCAGATGATCGAAGAGATTGTGTGGGTTCGTACACAGAAATGTGGTCACGCAGGTAGGCGGGTCCCAAACCGTTCAGGGCTTTGTAGGTAAGGACCTGCACCTTGAATTGGGACCGGAAAATGAATGGCAGCCAGTGGAGCTCCTTAAACAGGAGGTTTACTAAATGAAGTACTAAATGTTGAGGTCATGGTAGAATGCCCATCTATCTCTAGGTATTGTCGAAGGCTTTCATGGCTGGAATCACTAGGTTCTTGTGCATTTTTTCGGGCTATATGGCCATGTTCTAGAGGCATTCTCTCCTGACGTTTCGCCTGCATCTATGGCAAGCATCCTCAGAGGTAGTGAAGTCTGTTGGAGTTAGAAAAATGGGTTTATATATCTGTGGAATGACTGGGGTGGGGCCAAGAGCTCTTCTCTGCTGGAGCTAGGTGTGAATGTTTCAAGTGACCACCTTCATTAGCATTGAAGGCCTGGCTGAGCCTGGGGGAATCTTTTGTTGAGAGGTGTTAAGATGTGCCTGGTTGTTTCCTCTCTGCTGTTTAGCTGTTGTAATTTTAGAGTTTTTTAATACTGGTAGCCAGATTTTGTTCATTTTCATGGTCTCCTCCTTTCTGTTGAAATTGTCCACATGCTTGTGTATTTCAATGGCTTCTCTGCATTGTCTGACATGGTGGTTGTTGGTGTGGTCCAGCATTTCTGTGTTCTCAAATAGTATGCTGTGTCCAGGCTGGTTCATCAGGTGCTCTGCTGTGGCTGACTTCTCTGGTTGAAGTAGTCTGCAGTGCCTTTCATGTTCCTTGATGCGTGTCTGGGCAATGCTGCGTTTGGTGGTCTCTATGTGGATGACACCATTACCATTTGGAGCCATGGACAAAAGATTTCCCCAGGCTCAGCCAGGCCTTCAAATGCTAATGAAGGTGGTCAGTTGAAACATTCACACCTAACTCCAGCAGAGAAGAGCTCTTTGCCCCACCCCAGTCATTCCACAGATATAAAGGTAAAGGTAAAGGTAGTCCACTGACATTAAGTCCAGTCATGTCTGACTCTGGGGTGTGGTGCTCATCTCCATTTCTAATCCGAAGAGCCAGCGTTGTCCGTAGACACTTCCAAGGTCATGTGGCCGACATGACTGCAAGGAGTGCTGTTACCTTCCCGCCGGAGCAGTACCTATTGATCTACTCACATTTGCATGTTTTCAAACTGCTAGGTTGGCAGAAGCTAGGGCTGACAGCGGAAACTCACGCCGCTCCCCGGAATCGAACCTGCGACCTTTCGATCAACAAGCTCAGCAGCTCAGTGCTTTAACCCACTGCGCCACCGGGGGCTCCACAGATATATAAACCCATTTTCCTAACTCCAGCAGACCTCACTACCTCTGAGGATGCTTGCCATAGATGCAGGCGAAACGTCAGGAGAAAATGCCTCTAGAACATGGCCATATAGCCCGAAAAAACCCACAAGAACCTAGTATCTCCAGGTAGCATCCAACCTGTGGTCTTCCAGGTGTTTTGGACTCTATGAGAGCAGACATGATGGCCATGTTGAAATATGTGAGGGAAAGTCATAGGAAGGAGGGAGCAAGCTTGTTTTCTGCTAACTTGGAGACTAGGACACAATGGAGCAATGACTTCAAACTACAAGAAAGAAAAGAGATTCCACTTGAATATTAGGAAGAACGTCCTCACTGTAAGGAGAGCTGTTCAGCGGTGGAACTCTCTGCCCCAGAGTGTGGTGGAAGCTTTGAAAACAGAGGCTGTGTGCCATTTTAATGTGATTTTCCTGCTTCTTGACAGAATGGGGTTGGACTGGATGGCCCACAAGGTCTCATCCAACTCTAGGATTCTATCATTCCATCTCCAGCTTTGGTCAACTTCTCTAATGTGCAGTAATTCTGGGAGCTAAAGTCCGAAACACCCGCGAGGTCCAAAGGTTGTGCAACTACATATTCCTGGAATTGCTCCTGCTCTTTCTCTCACCTGGCACTCCTTTCAGAGTCTTCTGAACAGCCTCCACACAATTCTGGCAGGTCATCTGGACGGCAAACTCCAACTGCACAAAAAGAGCAAGAGAGAAAGATTGCTCAAAAGTTTATAAATGTCAGCCAGAATCTCCCTGTTGTGCCACCTCTACAAAGTTCTGGAGACTCTTATTTTGCATAGAATTATGGAAAAAATAGACCCCTGTCTGATCCCACAGCAAGCTGGCTTCAGGAAAGGCAAAAGCTGCACATCACAAGTGCTGAACCTGACCCAGCACATAGAAGATAGCTTGGAAAGGCAGCAGATCACAGAAGCGGTCTTCATAGACCTGTCCGCAGCCTCTGATACTGTGAACCACCACCGCCTCCTCCTGAGAAAAATGTATAATACCACAAAGGACGACCACCTCACCCGCCTCATAGGAAACCTGCTACAAAACAGGAGCTTTTTTGTTGAGTTCCAGGGCCAGAGAAGCAGATGGCGGAAGCAGAAGAACGGCCTGCCTCAGGGGAGCGTGCTTGCTCCATCCATGTTCAACATCTACACAAATGACCAGCCACTGCCAGAAGGGACAGAGAGCTTCATCTATGCTGATGATCGTGCCATTACCACTCAAGCAGGGAGCTTTGAGATGGTAGAACAGAAGCTCTCCGAAGCTCTAGGTGCTCTTACTGCCTATTACAGGGAAAACCAACTGATCCCTAATCCATCTAAAACACAGACATGCGCCTTTCACCTTAAGAACAGACAAGCATCCCGAGCTCTGAGGATTATTACCTGGGAAGAAATCCCACTGGAGCACTGCAACACACCCAAATACCTGGGAGTCACTTTGGACCGTGCTCTGACCTACAAGAAGCCTGCCTGAACATCAAACAAAAAGTGGGCGCTAGAAACAACATCATACGAAAGCTGACTGGCACAACCTGGGGATCACAACCAGACACAGTGAAGACATCTGCCCTTGCGCTATGCTACTCTGCTGCTGAGTATGCATGCCCAGTATGGAACATATCTCACCACGCTAAAACAGTAGATGTGGCTCTTAATGAGACATGCCGCATTATCACAGGGTGCCTGCGCCCTACACCACTGGAGAAATTACACTGCTTAGCCGGTATTGCACCACCTGACATCCGCCGGGAAGTAGCAGCCAATAGTGAAAGGACCAAGGCAGAGACATTTCCAGCTCATTCCCTGTTTGGGTATCAGCCAGCATGTCAAAGACTTAAATCAAGACATAGTTTTCTTACATCTACAGAGACACTCGCTGGAACACCCCAGCAAGCGAGAGTCCAAAAGTGGCAGGCCCAAACCCAGCACCTCAATCCATGGGTGATACCAGATGAGAGACTCCCCCCTGGGCACACAGAAGACTGGGTGACTTGGAAGGCGCTGAACAGATTGCGCTCTGGCACCACGAGATGCAGAGCCAATCTTAAGAAATGGGGCCACAAAGTGGAATCCTCGGCATGCGAGTGCGGAGAAGAACAAACCACTGACCACCTGCTGCAATGCACTCTGAGCCCTGCCACATGCACAAGGGAGGACCTTCTTGCGGCAACCCCAGAGGCTCTCCAAGTGGCCAGATACTGGTCAAAGGACATTTAACCAACTACCAAATTTGCAAAATCTGTGTGTTTTTTTTCTTTCTTTTTTCCTTTTTAATCTGTGTGTTTGTTTTGCTCTGTTAGAATTGTAATACAATAGCTGCTGATGACACGATAAATAAATAGCCAGAATGATAAGGAATCACATCTTATCTTGGACAGCAATGGCTCCCAAAGTGACCCATTTAAGGTGGAATCAGGTGTCAAACAGGGATGTGTTATTATTGCCACAACATTATTCTCCATCTTCATCGCTATGATACTTCATCTTGTTGACCGAGTGGAAATCATCTATCGGACAAGTAGCAATCTATTTAACCTCAGCAGACCGAAAGTCAAAACCAAGGTTACAACATCTATTATAGAACTCTGGTATGCTGATGACAACATTGTCTATGCACATTCAGAAGAAGACCTACAAGACCTTTGCAGAAGAATACGAGAAGCTCGGCCTGTCATTGAACATCGAGAAAACCAAAGTGCTGTTCCAGTAGTCACCAGCCAATCCCTCTCCAATGCCAGAGAAACAGCTTAATAGTGTAAAATTAATAATAATAATAATAATAATAATAATAATAATAATCTTTATTTGTACCCCGCTACCATCTCCCCAAGGAGCCCCCGGTGGCGCAGTGGGTTAAAGCACTGAGCTGCTGAACTTGTTGATCGAAAGGTCGCAGGTTCGATTCCGGGGAGCGGCGTGAGCTTCCGCTGTCAGTCCTAGCTTCTGCCAACCTAGCAGTTCGAAAACATGCAAATGTGAGTAGATCAATAGGTACCGCTCCAGCGGGAAGGTAAGGGCGCTCCATGCAGTCATGCCGGCCACATGACCTTGGAAGTGTCTACGGACAACACTGGCTCTTCGGCTTAGAAATGGAGATGAGCACCATATCCCAGAGTCAGACATGACTGGACTTAATGTCAGGGGACTACCTACCTTACCATCTCCCCAAGGGATGACCTTCACTCAAAAAAAATGATTTTGTCATGTGGGAGTTGTAGTTGCTGGGATTTATAGTTCACCTACAATGAAAGAGCATTCTGAACCTAAACAACGATGGAATTGAGCCAAACTTGGCACACAATTCTCCCATGACCAACAGAAAATACAGGAAGGGTTTGGTGTCCTTTAATTTTGGAGTTATAGTTCACCTACATCCAGAGATCACTGTGGACTCAAACAATGAGGGATCTGGACTAAACTTTACACAAATACTCAATATGCCCAAATGTGAACACTGGCGGAGTTTGGGGAAAATAGAATCTTGACATTTGGGAGTTGTAGTTGCTGGGATTTATAGCTCACCTACAATCAAAGAGCATTCTGAACCTAACCAACGATGGAATTGTACCAAACATGGCACACAGTTCTCCCATGACCAACAAAAAATACTGGAAGGGTTTGGTGGGCAGTGTCCTTTAATTTTGGAGTTCTAGTTCACCTACATCCAGAGAAGAGAAGACAATGATGCCGGGGAAAGTGGAAGGTAAAAGGAAGAGGCGCCAACCAAGGGCAAGATGGATGGATGGCATCCTTGAAGCGACTGGACTGACCTTGAAGGAGCTGGGGGTGGTGACGGCCGACAGGGAGCTCTGGCATGGGCTGGTCCATGAGGTCACGAAGAGTCGGAGACGACTGAATGAATGAACAACACATCCAGAGAGCACTGTGGACTCAAACAATGATGGATGTGGACCAAACTCTACACGAATACTCAATATGCCGAAATGTGAACACTGGCGGAGTTTGGGGGAAATAGAATCTTGACATTTGGGAGTTGTGGTTGCTGGGATTTATAGTTCACCTACAATCACAGAGCATTCTGAACCCCACCAACGATAGAATTGGTCCAAACTTCCCACAAAGAACCCCAATGACCATCAGAATGGGTCACAGCAACGCGTGGCAGGGGATGGCTAGTGTATGTGTGTGTGTATGTGTGTGTGTGTGTATGGCTGGAGTTACACTTAAAAAGTACCTGATCCAACTTAAATACAAGAACCAATCTTGTTCATTATTTGGGGGCTGCCTGTATGCATGTCAATACTGGTTGGTTTGTCCCACAAAAACTCCTCCATGGCTTAATGGATTTGGACCAAACTTGGCACACTTTCTGACTAGGTTCTACCCCACATCACAGGAACATGAGATCTCTCATACGCATGCACGCCCTTCCTTGGCGGCTTTTGTCTGGAGCGTCTGCAGTGATTTAAACAGCCGTATCTCCTGAGGATGTCAAGCCAGCAACAAACACCCACGCGGCTGGTTTAGTTGCAGGCGCCTGACTCTCACATAGGCGTTGCCCCACTGGCCTGGTGCCCAAAAGGAGGTTTGGCTGTGGGTCCTGAGAGCCCCTTCCATGCTTCCAATCCTCATCCACAACACCAGTCCCACATTGGGCACCAAAATGTAGAGGCAATGGCTCTCTGGCACTCCTCCTAGCAATGGGGACACAATGCATGGAGCATAAAAGGTCTGTCACACCCCCAAATGGGGTTGCAAGGCTTTTATCACTTTCATAGAATCAAAGAGTTGGAAGAGACCTCATGGGCCATCCAGTCCAACCCCATCCTGCCAAGAAGCAGGAATATTGCATTCAAATCACCCCTGACAGATGGCCATCCAGCCCCTGTTTAAAAGCTTCCAAAGAAGGAGCCTCCACCACACTCCGGGGCAGAGAGTTCCACTGCTGAACGGCTCTCACAGTCAGGAAGTTCTTCCTCATGTTCAGATGGAATTTCCTCTCTTGTAGTTTGAAGCCATTGTTCCATTGCGTCCTAGTCTCCAGGGAAGCAGAAAACAAGCTTGCTCCCTCCTCTCTGTGGCTTCCTCTCACATATTTATACATGGCTATCATGTCTCCTCTCAGCCTTCTCTTCTTCAGGCTAAACATGCCCAGCTCCTTAAGCCGCTCCTCATAGGGCTTGTTCTCCAGACCCTTGATCGTTTTAGTCGTCTTCCTCTGGACACATTCCAGCTTGTCAATATCTCTCTTGAATTGTGGTGCCCAGAATTGGACACAATATTCCAAGTGTGGTCTGACTAAAGCGGAATAGAGCATGGGGAGCATGACTTCCCTAGATCTAGACACTATGCTCCTATTGATGCAGGTCAAAATCCCATTGGCTTTTTTTGCTGCCACATCACATTGTTGGCTCATGTTTAACTTGTTGTCCACAAGGACTCCAAGATCTTTTTCACACGTACTGCTCTCAATCCAGAGATTGAGAGTATAATACAATATACTACTAATAATATGATATAATAATTGTATATTATAATGGTATATTATTTTATTTATTTACAATATTTGTATACTGCCCCTCTCAGCCTTCCGGCGACTCGAGGTGGTTTACAAGGCAAAATTCAATACCACCAAAAACACAGTTACAATATAAAAACTTCAACATCAATAAAATCACAACAGCTGTAATAAAACATAATTCAATAAATACTCATTAAAACAATGTCCAATCCATCTTGTAGTTGATTCCGTTCTTGTGTCTGTTACTCAGTATTCGCAAATGCCTGCTCGAATAGCCATGTCTTAAAAGCGAAGAAGCCGATCTAATCTCCATGGGAAGGGCGTTCCATAGCCGAGGGGCCACCACTGAGAAGGCCCTGTCTCTCGTCCCCGTCAGCCGTGCTTGTGATGATGTGGGACCGAGAGCAGGGCCTCTCCGGACAATCTTAAGATCCTCGAAGGTACATAAGGGGAAACCTTACTATTATTATATATTACATGAAATAATAATATTGCAGTATAGTTTTTTTTTTTTGTTTTTTGTTTTTGTCGTGTCAGGAGTGACTCCTGGTGTGAGAGAATTGGCCGTCTGCAAGGACGTTGCCCAGGGGACGCCTGGATGATTTGATGTTTGTATCATCCTTGTGGGAGGCTTCTCTCATGTCCCCGCATGAGGAGCTGGAGCTGATACGAGGGAGCTCATCCGTGCTCTCCCTGGATTCGAACCTGCGACTTGTCGGTCTTCAGTCCTGCCGGCACAGGGGTTTAACCCACTGCGCCACTTGGGGCTCCTTGCAGTATAGTGGTAGAGTACAATATAGTAACATATAATACTAACATTGCACAATGCTAATAATTATAATATATTGTATGTACACGTACTATTGATCATAATATTGTAATACAATAATGCTAATAATAAAATATAATTATATAGTAATTATATATTTTATATTACCATACATGTAATATTACTAATGATATTGCATTATAGTGGTATAGTATAATATAGTAATATGTAATGCTAATATTGTGCTATGCCAATAATATAATATATTGTATGTATATATAACTTGTAAGCCACTCTGAGTCCTCTTCGGGTCGAGAAGAGCGGCATATAAGTGTCATAAATAAATATTTTCTGTCCAACTCTGGTCCTTGGAAGCTCTTTCTTTACAAATCAGCATTTTTGCAAAGGCCCTCTCCAAAAAAGCAGGCACATATGGCAGCAAATCAGGACATATGGGACTTACGGTCACTGAAAGCATCCCTGAAAATTCCCTTTTCAAACTATGTCTCCCTCAGCTTTATCTGACTTAAAATAATGGAGGAGTTTGAACTTTTAAAAAGTATTTAAAAAACATCCCTTTTGGGACCACTGTGGCCCCCAACAAAGACCGGTAAAGACCAAACTTGGCACACAGAGCCCCCATGACCCACTCTACATCCTACTGTGGTTTGGAGGAGGGCAGACCATGGATGATGGAACTTGAAGTACCTCCACTCATTTTCTGAGACCCTCAACCAATGACAGATCAAGACCAAACTTGGCACACATAACCCCCATGACCCCCTTTACATCCTGGTGAGGTTTAGGGGAGGATGGACAATGGATGATGGGATTTGTAGTACTTTCAAACCCTTCATTTCCCAGAAAACACTGCGGCCCCCAACAAAGACGGATAAAGACCAAACTTGACACACAGGGCCCCCATGACCCACTTAAGCAGATGAGGGGGAAAAGGAAAGGGCCTGAGGCTGTTAGGAATGATGGGAGTTGAAGTCCAAAACACCTGAAGCAAAAGCCAAAGTTGGCCCAGGCCTGTGTCAACCACTTGTTGAGTTCTGGCTCTGACTTGTAAATCTAAATCACAGAATCCTAGAGTTGGGAGAGACCTCCTGGGCCATCCAGTCCAACCCCATTCTGCCAAGAAGCAGGAATATTGCATTCAAATCACCCCCGACAGATGGCCATCCAGCCTCTGTTTCAAAGCTTCCAAAGAGGAGCCTCCACCACACTCTGGGGCAGAGAGTTCCACTGCTGAACGGCTCTCACAGTCATGGGCCATCCAGTCCAACCCCATTCTGCCAAGAAGCAGGAATATTGCATTCAAAGCACCCCTGACAGATGGCCATCCAGCCTCTGTTTCAAAGCTTCCAAAGAGGAACCTCCACCACACTCTGGGGCAGAGAGTTCCACTGCTGAACGGCTCTCACAGTCATGGGCCATCCAGTCCAACCCCATTCTGCCAAGAAGCAGGAATATTGCATTCAAAGCACCCCTGACAGATGGCCATCCAGCCTCTGTTTCAAAGCTTCCAAAGAGGAGCCTCCACCACACTCTGGGGCAGAGAGTTCCACTGCTGAACGGCTCTCACAGTCATGGGCCATCCAGTCCAACCCCATTCTGCCAAGAAGCTGGAAAATTGCATTCAAAGCACCCCTGACAGATGGCCATCCAGCCTTGGTTTAAACCCCACACTTCAGGCCAAGAAAGCCAGGCGACAAGGCCTCCAGAAGGGCGGCGAGACTCCTTCCCACCTTGCAAGCGACGCCTCCATTCTCTCCTCGAGCTCCGGCCATCGCCGTCTTCACGAGGTTGTTTTCCCTTCGGGGAGGAAGTGTTGCCCGCCGGAGCCTTTTGAAGGCAGCACGCGGGGGGCGGGGCTTAGCGGTGCAGTAGTTCTCCAGCCTCCGCGATGACGTCACGCGAAAGGTCCGTCCTCCAAAGCCTTCCCGCAGGGAGGGGGGGAAAGCGGAAGTAGAACAGAGCGGTTGCCTAGGCGACGGAGATATCAACACAGGCTTGGCTGTGGTGAGCTAGGCCGCTCAGAAACATGGCGAGGAGGGTTTACTCGGCCGCTCACTTGCGGTACACCTTGGACGATGCGGAATCCTGGGCCCAACGCCTGCGCTCCCAGTACCGCAAGGTCCTGGCTCCTCTCACCCTCTTCCCGGGCTCCTACTCTCGAGTGCGGGCCCCACTCCCAGCCGAGGCCGAGGCTGATGCGGCCTACTCCCCTTCCTCCTCTGCGTTGCCCTCTTCCAAGAGGCCCTCCTCCGCCAGGGCCACCCTATCCACGGTGCCCATCTCCCAGGCAGCATTGCTCCAGATGGTGAGCCACAAGATGGAGCTGGGCCCACAGTGGGCCAAACACATCCCTCCGACGCATCAGTACGCCTTCCGGGAGATCATCCTGGCCGAAGTGCGGCACGCCTACGCCGAGATCCAGCGCAGCCTCCACGACCCGGCTTTCGAGGCCCGGGTCAACCGGGAACTGTACCAACACCTGGTGACCTACGTGGGCCTGGTCTCGCAGCACCTCTTCCTGCACTACCTGTGCCTCATGAAGAACCACCGCTCGCTCAAGGTCTTCACCGACTACGCCAACCTCACCCGCTTCTCCTCGCAGCTCGCCTTGGACTGCAGCCGCTTCTTGGACGTGGCCGCCGTGCGGCACCACCTCGTGATAGAGATGAAGGCCTCGCGCAGGTGCCGGAGCCTCTCCCCGCGCAAGGCGACGCTTGTCGCCGAGCGCCCGACCCGCTCCATGGGGTGCCGCCTCGGCTTCACCATCGGGCACTTCATCCGCCTCACTCAACCCCGCACGCCGGCTCTGAGGCAAAAGAGAGCTCAGGATATCAAGGAGCTGGAAGAGATCCCGCCATTGGATATGTGGAAGATCAAGGAACTGCGGCTCCCTACAATGGAAAGCATTATCCGGGCCACGTCGTGCGCTGATGTCACCCCGCCATGTCCGGGAAAGGACAAAAGCAAGACAGAGGCAGAGAAGAAGAAAGCTCCCGTTAGGAAAAGCCACTCTTTGCCCAATATGCGAGCCGGGCAGCTGCTGGCGGACGAGTTGGGGATCTGCATCACACCTCGGCGCCTCACTCCAGATTTGCCGTTCCGCTGCGTGGATGGCGAGGCGAGCATGGACGCAAGCAGCCTGGCGGAAGATCTGCGGAGGCTGGTGCAAGGGTCCGTGCTGAGGAGCGGGCACGGGAAAGAAGAGGAAGAAGACGGCTTGGACCTCCCTCCGCTGCTGAAGGTCTTGACGCGCCGCAAGGCCAACGAGACCCGGATGGAGCACCTCCAGAGGATGCTGGCTTCCTTGCGGCATGAAGAGAGCTCCGAGTGGAAGCGGAGGAATACCATTATCGCCGCGCCGGCATCTCACCCGCAAGCGACAACAGTGAACTTCAAAGTCCATGAGCAAATGGTGGTGAAGGCAGCCGACCTGCAAGTCTCGGAAAGGGTGTATTCCGAAGCCATCGTCGTGGAAAGGTCCCTCCCGATATACAATCACCTCCTCGGGGAGATAAACAACGCCACTCTGAAGTCTCTGGATGCCAGCCTTTTCGTCGGGGAAGAGGTCCGGGAGATGTACAAGGAGTTGATGAATACCGTCCCAAAAGACCACTTGAATTTTGACCTTGGGCCCTTGATAGAACCTTATGCTACCAAACTAGATTTGTCAGTTTGTTTCGCTTCTTCGACGCTGACCAGGAGGAAAAGTGAGCAGGTCGTGAACGAAGAGCTGGCTAACATCCTTCCCGCCGGGCCTTTCACCCCAGAGGAAGTGGTGGACACGCTGAAGACTCCAAATCTCCCTTTCAAGAAGCCCATGAGTAAAAAACAACATGCGTCTTGGCTGAAATGGTGGAAGAACACCTTCAACATTGATGACTACCTGAACTACATCGCGACCAAAGAGTCCGACTTTTTGCCAGTGATCTTCCATTTGTACAGCGTTGGTGGAGACGCTGAGGAGGACCTGCGGCAGCAGGCGATCCATGAGGCTGAAGTCAAGAAACAAGAGAAAGTGAAGAGAAACTCAATTAAGAAAGTTGCCCAGGTCCAATTCAAGGAGGAATTCTTTGAGCCTAAGAAAGCTGCCAAGGTCCAATTCAAGGAGAAATCGTTTGAGCCTAAGGAAGCTGCCAAGGTCCAATTCAAGGAGGAATCGTTTGAGCCGCAGTGGAGGCCTGAGAGCACGGCGAAGATGGAACTGGGAGCTCTAGTTCCTTACGACCACAAGCCTGAGGATCTCCGGGCCCTGCAGAGAAGGCTGGAAAGGCTCTGGACCGTCCTTCATTTCTCAGAGTCAGAGAGGCTCAATATGGCCATCAAGTACAGCTCCAACCAATACTATTTCTTCCTCCCCGACATGCTCAAAGCATGGGAGGAGGCGGCCCAGTTAATCCAGGAGCGGGAGCTCTTGCTGGCCGAACTGGAAAGCTTTGAGCAGACAGCGTCGGACCCAAACCGCTTGTTCAGCCAAGAGCCCCAGGCTTTTGCCTTGCGGATGAAGGAATCCAGAAGAAGGGACCACCTGCACAAGGAGCTGGCCTGGTTTAACTCGGAGCTCTATGAAGTCCTGACCGAGATCAAAAAGGAGTTCAACGACACGGTGACGTTCCGGGGACGGCCCTACATGGAGAAGATGCAATGGGACAAAGTGGAGATGCTGTACTGGTTGCAGCAACAGCGCCGTGGAAGTGCCCTGAAGAGGCACACCAAAACAGGGAGACAGAGGAGGCTCCCCCCTCTTACTTAGATGTGTTGCTCTTTGAATATGCACCAAAACGGCAATTGGGAAGGCAACCTTTCGACACGAAGGCTAGATTCCTCTATGAATTTAAAGCAGCAGCCCCAAATGATTTAGATCCCTTTCCTAGTCCATGGATTTTTCTGGAGGGATTTTACTGAGGTTCAAAGATCACAAAACATTGCAAAAGCCAACACAATTCTGGTAGCTGCAGCCACCAAATGGGACTAGAATATGTGGAAGATTTGATGGTCATCTAGTCTAGGCCACTATTTTGAAATTGGCGAGATGTTTTTTCCTAATTTGTTGGGTGTCCGTAGCAGAATACGACATTTCTCACTATTTTAATTAAACAGGTAAAATGTGTTAGCCATTATCAAGAGTGCTGTAATTGTGTACCTTTTTTTTTGTCGTGTCAGGAGTGACGAGAAACTGCAACTTGCTTCTGGTGTGAGAGAATTGGCTGTCTGCAAGGATGTTGCCCAGGGAACACCTGGATGATTTGATGTTTTTATCATCCTTGTGGGAGGCTTCTCTCATGTCCCCGCATGAGGAGCTGGAGCTGATAGAGGGAGCTCATCTGCCTCTCCCCGGATTCGAACCTGTGACCTGTCGGTCTTCAGTCCTGCCGGAACAGGGGTTTAACCCACTGTGCCACGCATTGTGTACCCATGCATGGCGGGGATTGGACTGGATGGCCTTTTGCAGCCCTTTCTGTTTACTTTTTACAGACTCCAGTATCCACGCTATTTATTGACCACATCTGGCCTGTTGACCCAGCAAACCTTAATACACAAGACTCTCAGTGCTACAACTGTGTCCTACATCACCCACATCCAAGGCAATCACATCCCAACTATGGGGCCTATAGGCATTATTTGGACATCTGACGTGCTGTAGTGTTCCTGTAAGGCAGTGTTTCCCCACCTTCCTAATCAAGGGCCATCCCTTGAATCAGTTCAATATTCCTGCTTCTTGGCAGGGGGTTGGACTGGATGGCCCATGAGGTCTCTTCCAATTCTATGATTCCGATTCATGTTGTGGTGACCCCCAACCATAACATTATTTTCATTGCTACTTCCTAACTGTTATTTGGCTACTGTTATGAATCATAATGTTAATATCTGCTATGAAGTATTGTCATTCACTGGACCAAATTTGACACAAATACCCAATATGCCTTAATTTGAATACTGGTGGAGTTTGGGGGCAAGGAAATTGATTTTGCATTTGGGAGTTGTAGTTGTTGGGATTTACACTTCACCTACAATCTAAGTGCTCCACCAATGATGGAATTGAACTAAACTTGGCACACAGAACTCCCATGACCAACAGAAAATATTGGAAGGGTTTGGTGGGGCACTGACCTTGAGTTTTGGAGTTGTAGTTCACCTACATCCAGAGAGCACTGTGGACTCAAACAATGATGGATCCGGACCAAACTTAGTATGAATATTCAATATGCCCACATGTGAACACTGGTGGAGTTTAGGGAAACTTATTTCTTAGGAACTTAGGAAAACTGGGAAATAGAGGGAGAAAATGTGGAGGCCGTGACAGACTTTGTATTTCTAGGTGCAAAGATGACTGCAGATGCAGACTGTGGCCAGGAAATCAGGAGACGCTTCCTTCTTGGGAGGAGAGCAATGTCCAATCTCAATAAAATAGTAAAGAGTAGAGACATCAGACTGGCAACAAAGATCCATTGCCTAGTCAAAGCCATGGTCTTCCCTGTAGTCACCTCTTCCTGGTTCAGGGACCATTCGTGATGTGTTAGCGGGTTCCGACTCAGGGAGTCTGCTAACAGGTTCAACTCTCCTGGCACATGGGTCACAAGAAGATGAATCCCCCTGTCTATGCACCATTCCCAAATTTGTAATGAAAGGGCCAGGAGGGTGTGAGAGTGTGTGCCTCCCTGTTTGTTCAGGTAGTACATCACCGTGGTGTTGTCGGTGAGGACATGTACTACCTGACCTGTGACCACCCTCTCGAAGGACCTCAGGGCCCTGTCGACGGCGAGAAGCTCTAGCGCGTTTATGTGAAGAGTGCTTTCTTCTTCTCCCCACATGCCGTGAGCCACTAGGCCTTGAGAATGGGCACCCCAGCCCGTCAAAGAGGAGTCTGTGGTGACCGTCCTTGTGGAGCGAGGGGCGTAGAAAGGCAGACCCGCACAAGCCCACTCTGCGTCCATCCAGCATCGGAGCGAGGAACGGACCCACGATGGTGGGGACAGTCTCAAGGCTGGGTTGTCCACCAACGGGTTGAACTTGGAGAGGAACCAAGATTGGAGTAGCCGCATACGCAACCTGGAATAGCGGAAGACCGAAGTGGTCGAAGCCATGTGTCCCAATAGCACCTGGAAATGCTTGGCCGACATGTCGGGTTCCGAGATGGTCAGGCTGATCAGGTCGCGCAGGTTGGCGAAGGCTCTCTCGGCGACAGAGTCCAGAAGAGCCCCGATGAAGGAGACTAGAGACAAGGTTGAAGTCCTTTGGCCACATCATGAGGAGACAGCAAAGCCTAGAGAAGACAATGATGCTGGAGAAAGTGGAAGGAAAAAGGGAGAGGGGCCGACCAAGGGCAAGATGGATGGATGGCATCCTTGAAGTGACTGGACTGACCTTGAAGGAGCTGGGGGTGGTTACGGCCAACAGGGAGCTCTGGCGTGGGCTGGTCCATGAGGTCACGAAGAGTCGGAGACGACTGAACGAATGAACAACAACAACATTTCTTAGGAACCCCTTTGGCAGAGAAGGCTGAAGACCTTGTTTGGCCTTGCGACTGACCAGGAGGACCTCTGTCTTGTCCGGATTCAACTTCAGTCTGTTTGCCCTCATCCAGACCGTCACAACGGCCAGGCACCGGTTCTAGACCTGGACAGCCTCCTTAGCAGGTGGAAAGGAGTAGCTGTAGGATAAATTAATGCCAATTTTGGATTTCTAACCAATTTATTTCTAAGTCCGGGCAACAAAGAGACCCAAATTTCCAGGAGGCTGTTACAAATGTGTTTTATTTCCTTGAGGAAGGTGGGGTGGGTGGGGGAAAGGTGAAGAGTGTTCAGTGAACAAAAGAATCACAGGTTAGGTTCAATATATGAAGGACAGGATGCCACAGGAAGGGCCAAAACTCAAGTTTGTACATCGGTGACTTCTCATAGGAAAAGAAACAGGAAATACTTCTACTTAATTCCCAAATTCAGCTGGTTCAGGAGGAAGGGAACACCTCTGGCTGAGTTGAGGGAAAAGGCAGTGGCTCAAAACAGGATCCTTGCCTCCGTGTGCCTCTCTCTCTCACACACACAATAGAAATCCACAAAGCAACAACCAGGGCTTCTCCGAATAAGAGGGTGCGAGGCCCGCGGAGGTCAAACTCCTTTGCCAACCCCTGGCCCCTCTTTCCGACCCCCGCAAGCACTTCCCGGGAATTGTATAAAAAATGAAGTTAGCTGTCACTAAGTCTCAAAGACGCACAAAATGTCCACTAAGTGAGGCCATGCTAAACACAAATCGACACACATCGTGAAGCCTGGCACAGTATTTGCCGCGGGCGTGTACCGCAGGAACCCGACGTCCAGCCCTCAAATAGCCTCCCTGAAAAATAAAAGACACAGTTCATTTGAAGGCCCACGGACACGGTCTCAGTGCCAAGAGGAAAGCCCACCGATGGACGGGGCAGGAGCACGACACGCCGGCCTTCCCGTCTAGGAATGATGCGCCCAACTACATCGCTGCATGGAGTTGTGGAAGGAAGAGACATGAGAGGAAGGGAAAAACAGATTTGTAACCACGACTCCGCAGATAGTTCTAGGACAGAAACGGCAACAACAACATATTCCTGCAATAATTACAAAGGATGTGTCTCACACTGAGTAAGGTAAAGGTTTTCCCTGATACTATGTCTAGTTGAGTCCGACTCTGGGGGTGGTGCTCAACTCCATTTCTAAGCCGAAGAGCCGGCGTTGTCCATAGACACTTTCTAGGTCAGGGGTCCTCAAACTTTTTTAACAGAGGGCCAGATAACAGTCCTTCAAAGAGTTGGAAGGCCGGATTATAATCTGAAAATTATAATCCGGCCACTGGCTACTTATACTCACTGGGGAGAGTGGGCGGGGCTACCGCCAAAAATGTTTACTAACTCTCTAAAACAGTGGTTCTCAACCTGTGGGTCCCCAGATGTTTTAGCCTTCAACTCCCAGAAATCCTAACAGCTGGTTAGCTGGCTGGGATTTCTGGGAGTTGTAAGCCAAAAAACCTGAGGACCCACAGGTTGAGAACCACTGCTCTAGAAAGTTCCAAAAGCTGTTCTGCGCAGGCGCAAGAATTACCATATGTGCAATTCACAGTTGACCACGATGGGAAACACTGCACATATCTTATTTGTAGTGCAAAGAACACTTAAAAACAATACATTCATTAAAACGAAGAACAATTTTAACACATATAAACTTATTAGTATTTCAATGGGAATGTGGGCCTGCTTTTGGCTGATGAGATAAGATTGTTGTTATTGTTGTTGCTGTTGTGTGCTTTCAAGTCGTTTCAGACTTAGGATGACCCAGAGTGAGGGCCAGGTAAATGATCTTGGAGGGTTATATCTGGCCCTTGGGCCTTAGTTTGAGGACCCCTGTTCTAGGTCATGTTGAGGACCCCTGTTCTAGGTCATGCAGGATGACTGCATGGAGTGTTGTTACCTTCCTGCTGAAGTGGTACTTATTTATCTATTCACACTTACATGTTTTCAAACTGCTAGGTTGGCAGAAGCTGGGGCTAACAGTGGGAGCTCAACCCGCTCTCCGGATTCGAACCGCCAAACTTTTGGTCAGCAAATTCAGCAGGAGCCCCTGGTGGTGCAATGGGCTAAACCTTTGTGCTGGCAGAACTGCTGACTGACAGGTTGGAGGTTTGAATCCAGGGACAGCAGGTTGAGTTCCCTCTGTCAGCTCCAGCTCCTCATGCAGGGACATGAGAGAAGCCTCCCACAAGGATGGTCCTCTGGGCAACGTCATTGCAAATGGCCAATTCTCTCACACCAGAAGCAACTTGCAGTTTCCCAAGTTGTTTCTGACATGAAAAAAAAAAAACTTGCATGCTTTCAAACAGCTAGGTTGGCTGAAGCTGGGGCTAACAGCTGGAACTCACCCCACACCCCAGATTTGAACCGCCAACTTTTCAGTCAGCAAGTTCAGCAGCTCAGCGGTTTAACCCACTGCACTATCAGGGGGCCTAAAAAGGTAAAGGTAGTCATCTGACATTAAGTCCAGTCATGTCTGACTCTGGGGTGTGGTGCTCATCTCCATTTCTAAGCCGAAGAGCCAGCATTGTCCGTAGACACCTCCAAGGTCATGTGGCCGGCATGACTACATGGGCCGCCGTTACCTTCCCACCGGAGCGGTACCTATTGATCTACTCACATTTGCATGTTTTCGAACTGCTAGGTTGGCAGAAGCTAGGGCTGACAGTGGAAGCTCACGCCGCTCCCCGGAATCGAACCTGTGACCTTTCGATCAACAAGCTCAGCAGCTCAGTGCTTTAACCCACTGAGCCACCGGGGGCTCCATATCAGGGGGCCTACACTGACTAAATCAGAGTGGAAATGTAGGAAATCCTTTTTAGGGAAACATTGAAGAACGCAACAGCTTGAAGATGACCGTTCCATTTCAAAGCCAGTCTAAGTGCAAGTTCTGGGGTATCTGATTAAAATGACACACAACGCAGCAGTTTGGGACTCACCTTTTCCCCACGCTGCTGCACACACATCCAAGGAAGAAGAATGAAGGCTGGCCTTTACCCAGTTGCAAGCAGTGACTGCACAGTTTGGAAGTTACTGCTTTGTTTACACTTCCCAGAAACCCTTAACCAACATGACCAGGAATATGTCCTTTCCCAGCCCCGTCATCCAACTGGAGATGTAGGGAATTGAAGCTGAGGCTGTGCCACTAAACTACTCAAAGAAAGGAAACTAAATGCTATTATATTTTGTTCGGTTGCCTAATGGTCAAGGTCTGGACAACACCATTCCAGCAGCACAGCTTGCTCCAGTTGTGCTGACCACTAACTAGTATGCAACTGTACCTGCGGCAGAATCCGGAGCTCCAGATACCAGCTGATATCCGCCGGAGCGACATCCAGGGCTGGCCACTCTCCCAGTTCTCATTGGCATCCGCACCAATGGGCCACCCTCCCTCCTCCTCCAAGCCATTCATGAAAAAACGCGCTCACCTCCAGACTCAATACGCGGAGTACCGCAACCTGTCCGCGCCTGCATCCCGCCCGAACCGCTGGACATCGTAGAGGGAGGATCGCGGGACGGGAGACAGCTGAACCCGCTCGTATCCGTACACGTCTCCGGCGGTGGAAGCCACGGCGGCCGAGCGACGCAGAGGGCTTCTATCCCGTGTGTAAAAGGAAGAAGTCGCGGCCGCAGCGGCGGCGGCGGCAACCGCCACCGCAGTTCCCGAAGCTGGAAGCAAGGCCCTCTCGTAGGGGTCTAAGGCGGTAGTGAGGCGGCTGGCCATAGCCGTGGCTTGCGAATACTGGGCATACTGGGAATACTGGGCCATGGTTTGCTCTGCATAAGCGTCGTATGCAGAAGCCCCGTACGCCGCGGCCGACCTCGCGCGGTACCGTTTATAGTAATCCACCATTCCGTAAGGGTCATCGTAATACACGGGGTCCCCATAGCCCGTAGGGTAGGGGGTGCGCACCACGCCGTATTGCTCGCTATAGGTTTCGGTCAACTCGGGCACTTGCCCCGTGCGATCGACCGGGCACTCTTTAGACCAGTGACCCTCCTTCCCACACCGGTAGCAGCCACTCTTGTCTCCCATCCCGGGCGCGGTCCTGAGCCGGCTGGTGGACAACTGCACGCGCATTCGTTTGCCTTGAAGAAACAGACGCAAGAAGGGCAGCTATAAAGGTTGGTTAAGAACAGTTCACAGCAAAAGCACAGCAGGTCAGACTTTTCAAGGGGGAACAGAAACAAATCAGGGAGCGACCAGTTGGTCCAGTCCGCCGCAACTCACAGCGCAGGAGATGCACAAACACGTCCTCGTGCCACATTAGTCCTCACCACAAACAGGGTGCGGGCCACGTTCTCTCTTAATATCCACCAGCCAAGCCAGCTGCTTGGGAAGCAAAATGCTTGGCAGCAGCAGATTTTTCAAGACTGCACAGCATTGTGGCTGCAAAAATCAGAAAAATGCCAGCAGGCCTACAGAACGATACCCACAGATCCCAATAATCTCATAGCCAAGGTGCTCTCTGGAACGCCCCTATGAAATCACAGCTGCCACAACTGTGTTGCAATACCATATATACTCAAGCATAAACTGAATTTTCAGCACTTTTTTAAGGCTGAAAAAGCCCACCGCCCAAGCTTATATTCGAGTCAAGGTTATTTATTTTTTTATTTTGGTATTATTATTACATATATTATTTTTCTCTATTATTATTATTACATTTATTATTTTTCTATATTTAATACTGTCATTATTACATTTATTATTTTACTCTATTATTTTAGTTATTATTTTACATTATTATTATTATTAATAATAATAGTAATAAAACTTTATTTATATCCTGCTCCATCTCCCCGAGAGGGACTCGGTACGGCTTACATAAGGCCATGCCCACAAATACAGTAACACAATATAACACAAAAGCGTACCAAAACCAGAAATGAAATACATAAAATGCAAAACCAATATAATGAACGAACAGCAAAAGCAAATCATACATTAAAACACAAAGGATTAGGCTGGGCAGGGCCGAATTCAATGATAAAATTTTTAAAAACACTGGGAGATAGGACAATATAAATTACTATAATAAATGTTAATTATTACTATTACATTACATTTTTCTCTATTTATTATTATTGCATGTATTATTTTTCTCTATTATTGTTATTATGTTTAATATTTTACTATTATTATTGAATTTATTATTTTTCTCTATTATTGTTATTATGTTTAATATTTTACTATTATTATTGAATTTATTATTTTTCTCTATTATTATTATGTTTATTATTTTACTATTATTATTACATTGATTATTTTTCTCTATTATTGTTATTATGTTCATTATTTTACTATTATTATTGAATTTATTATTTTTCTCTATTTATTATTGTTATTATGTTCATTATTTTACTATTATTATTACATTTATTATTTTACTCTATTATTATTGTCATTATTGCATTTCCATTATTTTTCTCTATTATTTTATTACATCGATTATTTTACTCATTTACATTGAAGAAGGTTAGGATATTGGTTTCATCAGAGCAGGAGCCACCGGTGGCACAGTGGGTTAAACCTTTGTGCCGGCAGGACTGAAGACTGACAGATTGCCAGTTCGAATCCGAGGAGAGCACGGATGAGCTCCCTCTATCAGCTCCAGCTCCTCATGCGGGGACATGAGAGAAGCCTCCCACAAGGATGGTAAAACATCTGGGTGTCCGTTGGGCAACGTCCTTGCAGACGGCCAATTATCTCACACCAGAAGTAACTTGCTCCTGACACGACAATAAATAAATAAAATTATTACTCATGCAGAACATTGACATCTTTGGGTCCTCAAAGCAGGAATATCATTATTATTGTGTTGTCAAAGTCCAGAATCACCAGGTTGCTGTGAGTTTTCCGGGCTAAATGGCCATTATTATTATTATTATTATTATTATTATTATTATTACAGGTCACACAGAACATTAATATCTTCGGAACCTCAAAACAGAGTTGGACAGTCTTATCTTAAATTACAGTTTAATGTAAATATTCAAAAACATTGAACCTACTGAGGTTTATTTGTGATTTATTTTTATTTTGAAATTGACCAGTAGCTGCTTCATTTTCCCACCCTCAGCTTATACTCAAGTCAATACGTTTTCTCGTTTTTTTGTGGCGAAATTAGGTGCCTCGTCTTATATTCGGGTCAGGCTTATACTCGAGTATATATGGTAGCTAAAATGCTTACAGAGGCTTGGAAACCAACATGAACAATTCTGGGAGGTCTGGGAAATGGTCTCTGATCGTGACACCCACAGCTCCTGCATTCTTATTTTTATTACTTTTGGGAGAGGGGGTGCTGTTTTGAATGTTTTTTTCCCCAGGTGAAGGATCAGATGGGCTCCATGTAGGAGTTCTCACAGGATTGGCCCTTTCAGGTCCTAGAGGTATGAAGACTCAGAGATGATCCTGGATTCATCGCTGAGCCTGGAACCCCAGGGGAGCTTTTGCACAGTTAAAACTCATGCACCAACTGCGCCCGTACCTTGGGAAGTCTGATCTGGCCACGGTCGTCCACGCTCTGGTTACATCCCAAATAGATTACTGCAACGTGCTCTACGTGGGACTGCCTTTGAAGACGGTTCGGAAACTTCAGCTAGTCCAACGGGCGACATACAGGGAGCATACCACCCCACTGTTGTGCCAGCTCCACTGGCTGCCAGTCCATCTCCGAGCCCAATTCAAAGTGCTGGTTTTGACCTATAAAGCTCTGTATGGTACTTGTCCGAACGCATCCACTCCTATGTCCCATCTCGTAATCTAAGATCATCCAGGGAGGCCCTGCTCTCGCTCACGTCAATTGCGCAAATGCGTCTGGCGGGGATGAGAGACAGGGCCTTCTCAGCGGTGGCCCCTTGCCTATGGAACACTCTCAAATGAGGTTAAGATCTGCTCCCTCCCTCCTGGCTTTCAGAAAGAAATTAAAATCATGGCTTTGGGACCAGGCCTTCGGACAGTTGATGTTTGTAGAGTTTAAAGGACATGGACTAGAATGACAATATGACTTAAAAATTTATTGTTTTAATTATTGCTTATGTACTGTCTAATTATGATTTATGTTTAATTGTGGTTTTATTATTGTGGTTGTTATGAATTGGCATCGCGTCAGTGTCCAATGTATGGCATTGAGGTTTTGCCAGTTATGTGTAAACCACTTTGAGTCTCCCTAGGGGTGAGAAAAGCGGTATAGAAATACTGTAAATAAATAAATAAGACCCAGATTCAATCAGCTCAGAATTCCCTCCTGAACGACCACAGGAAGGTGGTATATTCTGGGCCTACGGAAACATTTAGCCTGCAGCTCAACAAGGACACAATTGACACACACCGTGAACACTAGCTGGTAGGATCTATAGATGAATTTGGCTGATACCCAATCCAACAAAGCACAAGGTCAGATTCATGCACAGTAGCCACTGGCCATGCGACTTGCGATGCCATTTGCAGAAACCGACACTATCCCCACCAGCTCCGTTTGGACAGGTGTTCCTCACCTGATATTTTACCCTGCTTTAAAGTTTGATTCCACCATGTTGAAACACTGCTTGAGAAGGGTCATCCTCCCAGTAGACTCAAGTCACATGCTTAAAAACCCCTGGTGACACCCTTTACCAAGATGTCTGCTCCCTTTCAAACTTCTGACTCCAAAGTCCGATCGACCTCACTGTCCTCAACATGTCTACGCACAACTCAAAAGCTATTTTTGCTCCCTGCCTTCAGACACAAACACACAGCTCGGAAACACTGCCTGCAGCTGGATTTAGCCGTAATGGCATTTTTTGCATGGAATCATGGTCTGTATATCCAGGGACAACGGGGTAGACTGTGTACACCCCAGAAGGACCATCAAGAGCAGTGTTTCTCAACCTGGGGGTCGGAACCCCTGGGGGGGTCGCGAGGGGGTGTCAGAGGGGTCCCCGAAGACCATCAGAATATACAATATTTTCTGTTAGTCATGGGGCTTCTGTGTGGGAAGTTTGGCCTAATTCTCTCATTGGTGGGGTTCAGAATGCTCTTTGATTGTAGGTGAACTATAAATCCCAGCAACTACAACTCCCAAATGTCAAGGTCTATTTTCCCCAAACTCCACCAGAGTCCACATTTGGACATATTGAGTGTTCGTGCCAAGTTTGGTCCAGATTGATCATTGTTTGAGTCCACAATGCTCTCTGGATTTAGGTGAACTACAACACCCAAACTCAAGGTCAATGCCCACCAAGCCATTCTAGCATTTTCTGTTGGTCATGGGATTTCTGTGTGGCCAGGTCTGATTCAATTCCATCATTGGTGGAGTTCAGAAAGCTCTTTGATTGTAGGCGAACTATAAATCCCAGAAACTACAACTCCCAAATGACAACATCAATCTCCTCCAATCCCACCAGTATTCACATTTGGGCGTATCGTGTATTTGTGCCAAATTTGGTCCAGTGAATGAAAATCCATTCTGCATATCTGATATTTACATTACGATTCATAACAGTAGCAAAATTACAGTTATGAAGTAGCAACAAAAATAATTTTTGGTTGGGGGTCACCACAACATGAGGAACTGTATTAAGGGGTCGCGACATTAGGTAGGTTGAGAACCACTGATCAAGAGGAATGTTCCCACCTCAAAATAACACTTAATATAGCCAAAAGTTTCTATTTTCTCTCTCCAAGGTATGAAAACAACTAAATTTAAAGATGGTCTAAGACAGGAGTCCTCAAACTAAGGCCCAAGGGCCGGATACGTCCCTCCAAGGTCATTTACCCGGCCCTCACTCAGGGTCAACCTAAGTCTGAAATGACTTGAAAACACACAACAACAACAACAACAACAACAATCCTATGTATTGTCGAAAGCTTTCATGGCCGGAATCACTGGGTTGTTGTAGGTTTTTTCGTGTGATATGGCCATGTTCTAGAGGCATTCTCTCCTGACGTTTCGTCTGCATCTATGGCAGGCATCCTCAGAGGGTTGTTGTGAATTTTCCAAGTTGTATAGCCATGTTCCAAAAGCATTCTCTCCTGACGTTTCACCTGCATCTATGGCAGGCATCCTTAAAGGGTTGCTGTAAATTTTTCGAGCTGTATGGCCATGTTTCAGAAGCATCAATTCACACACCTCTCTGTTAACCTTTAAGGGAAGGGAAATGCCAAGCACATATTTTCACAATTGTTTGGGGGATTTATTATATTGCAGTTCAGTGGATTTAATTACTGTTGATTAATGCTTTTGCAATGTTTTATTCAATTGAATTTTACGCATTAGCTGGAAAGGTCTATAAATACATTTGCAAAAACAATAATTACATGAACCATCCTGTAGGTATAGGATTACGGACAGAAGCACAGTGCACATTGCGTTCTGTTTTTTTCATCCACTGTTGTGAATGCAACCACAAAACAGATACTAGAATCAATACCCGACTATAGTTGAAATCCTGTTGAGGATTTCTGTATATGTAAACACTGTAGTAATATAGACCTCACTACCTCTGAGGATGCTTGCCATAGATGCAAGTGAAACGTCAGGAGAGAATGCCTCTAGAACATGGCCACATAGCCCGAAAAAACCTACAACAACCCAACAACATCCTATCTCAGCCCACGCTTCCCACTTAAACAGTAATAAGTTGTTCATTTTAATTATTATATTGTTTTAAAGTGTTTTTGCACTACAAATAAGATGTGTGCAGCATGAATAGGAATTCATACATGGTTTTTTTTCTCTTCAAATTATAATCTGGCCCTCCCAACTGTTTGAGGGACTGTGACCTGGCCCTCTGTTTAAAAAGTTTGAGGACTCCTGATCTGTAGCAACTTCTGCCGTTATAGTAAAGGTAGTCCCCGGACATTAAGTCCAGTCGTGTCTGACTCTGGGGTGTGGTGCTCATCTCCATTTCTAAGCCGAAGAGCCAGCGTAGTCCGTAGACACCTCCAAGGTCATGTGGCCGGCATGACTGCATGGAGCGCCGTTATATGTTCATTAATATCGTTTTTATGACAGAGGCTAAACTTTTTGACCCACCCCCGTGTGTGTGTGTGTGTGTGTACGTACTGGGAGGGGGGGGGTATGCAGAAGTGGACTGTAATGCTTCCAATATTATCTATCTAATTATCTATCTACCTATCTACCTACCTACTGATGTATCTACAGTAGAGTCTCGTTTATCCGACCTTATCTGACATTCCGTCTATACGCCTCTCTTCTCCGCTGCCCCCCTTTTCCTCCAGAATTTCCCCTTCAATTAAAGGAGCGCTCCCCAACTCTCTCTCCATTCTCAATAAGTGAAAAAGGTAAGAGAATGAAGAGGATGAGGAGGGAGAAAAGAAGCAGGACTGGAAGTGGAAACATCCTCCCTCCTTCCCTCTGTATTTCCACACTCCTCTTCTGCATCCGGGCACTTCCTGCTGGGCCGCTCTAGGCCCGAAGCATTGCCTTGCCTGAACCCTTTGGGTCCCTGTTGTGAGTATTCTAGGTGTCTGGCTCCATGTCGGACAGGTAACATTAGGAGACTCCGGATTATCCGACATTTTCATTTATCCAACGTTCTGCCTGCCCATTTATGTCGGATAAGCAAAACTCTACTGTATATATGTACCCTGACAACCCATCACAAACCCACCATCTCTTTCCCTATCTACTTCCACCCCAAATGTATTGACTTTCACTTGAAGCCATGGATAATTTCTTTTCCTTGAACTTTCGGGACAAGTTTAATTGCATCTCTTGATCCCCTCAAGAGAAAGTTTATTATTATTTTTTAGAGAACGGTTCTTACCTACCATCATGACTTAACTAGATTCTAACCATCTTTCCAGACAAGCTAAAAAGGAAAAGAAGAAAAAGACACTTGGAATAATTATATTCAGCTAATTTGCCGCGGAAAACGCGAACTTTAGTGGATTGCCTCTCTAGATGCAAAAGTAAACACTGATCAAGGGTGTTTGGGAATCACCCCCTCCCCTAAAAAAAAAACAAAAAACACCACAACTTAATTCATTTCCACCCACACATCAACTAAGGTGCCCAGCCTTCCCAATATTCAAAACCTACAAACAAACAAGGGAAATTACCTGGAGACCCCTCCCTCCAGCACCAACTATCGCTCCGGGCCAGAGGGAAGAGAGAGGGGGCCAGGGGACATTTCCACCTTGTCTCCTGTGCTATTCTAATAATATAATATAATGTATATACATATTATATTAATAGTACTATAATGTAATGCAATATAATAATATATTATAATTATATATTTATATTACATGTAACATTACTAATAATATTACGACATAGTGGTATGGTGCAATATATTGTGGCGCAGCTGGCTGAGTGTCAGCTGCATTAAGATCACTCTGACCAAAAGTTCTTGAGTTCGAAGCCAGCCCAGGTTGGAGTGGGTTTCCAACCAATTGTGTAGCCTGCTGTCGACCTTTGCAACCAGAAAAACAGTTGCATCTGGCAAGTAGGAAAATTAGGTACCGCCTTAAAGTGTGGGGAGGCTAAATTAACTGATTTATGGGGCCATAAAGAAGACTCCAGCAAAGCATTCCAGCGGGGAAGCATGCGGGGAATGCGGAAGTGCTTCATCAGCGTCACAGATGGACGATGAAAGTGACAGCCCCCTGGCAGCCAGAAAAAAGTTAAATAGCCTCTGTCTATGTCTGTGTATGTTTGTATGTCAAAAATTGGCATTGAATGTTTGCCATATATGTGTACACTGTAATCCGCCCTGAGTCCCCTGCAGGGTGAGGAGAAGGGCGGAATATAAAAGCTGTAAATAATAAATAAATAAATGCTGATATTGTACTATGCTAATAATATAATGTATTGTATGTAATATAGACCTTTTAAGCCGCTCTGAGGGGGTGAGAAGGGCGGCATATAAATGCCGTAAATAAATAAATAAATGCTTAGGTAAAGGTTTCTCCTGACACGAAGTCTAGTCGTGTACAACTCTGGGGGTTGGCGCTCATCACCATTTCTAAGCCGAAGAGCCGGCGTTGTCCGTAGACCCCTCCAAAGTCACGTGGCCGGCATGACTGCATGGAGTGCCGTTACCTTTCTGCAGAAGCGGTACCTATTGATCTACCCACATTTGTTTGTTTTTCAAACTGCTTCTCAGAAGGGCTTTCGGAAACAGAGTTTCCCCATTCTGCCGCCCCTAAACCCCCCAAAACGGACCCCGATTTCAGGAAAGGAGTCACTCCCGAAACACGGGTGATTCATGGCCCTAGGAGATGGAGATCTGCTGTCGCTTCTGTGTTACTAAAATGGGAAATGGAGCCTCCGCTTTCAGGGGCTAGGGATTGACATTCTTGGGATAAATAAGGGAAGAGTAGCTTCTCTCCATCAGGTAAGTTTGGGCAATTGCTGGGCTCTTTCTTAGTTACATTAAAGGTAAAGGTTTCCCCTTGACATTAAGTCAAGTCATGTCCAACTCTAGGGCTTGGTGCTCATCTCAATTTCTAAGCCAAAGAGCTGGCATTGTCCATAGACACCTCCAAGGTCATGTGGCCGGCATGACTGCATGGAGCGCCGTTACCTTCCCTATTGATCTATCCACATTTGCTTGTTTTCGAACTGCTTGGTTGGCAGAAGCTGGGGCTAACAGCGGGAGCTCACCCTGCTCCCCGGATTTGAACTGCCAACCAGCAAATTCAGCGGTTTAGCTCACTACGCCACCAGGATTACTAGAATGTAAAATAGTTAAACGCTGAGAATTTGCTACTCGCAGCTTCCCCTGCCATTGTCAGATTTGCTGTGACGTCTTCAATTTGCAATGCCGTTCCTACCACCCAAAATAATTATTTACAAAAAGAGTTGATAAAAATTGCATCTTGAAAGAAGAATAAGAACGCATTTTAACTGATTTAAAAAAGCATGCAAGGCCTTGGAAAAGATGAAATGTGAGATTATTTCATTGATGGCAATGGGAAGGAGACAGGAAAGAATTGCACATGGAAAATTTGTAGAAATAGATGAAGACAAGGGGAACCCAGAGCAAGCTGTCCAAAGGAAGATAAGGAAAGAAAAGTGGGCTGACCAGAACAGTGTTTCTCAACCTTCCTCATGCCACGACCCCTTAGTACACTGACCCCCAACCATAACATTAGTTCCATTGCTACTTCATAAATGCCATTTTGCTCCTGTTATGAATCATAATGAAAATACCAGAAATACAGGATGTATTTTCAGTCACTGGACCAAATTTGACACAAATACCCAATAAGCCCAAATTTGAGTACTGGTGGGGTTTTGGGGGAAGAGTTGATTTTGTCATTTGGGAGTTGCCAAAGAGGTTGCTAAGACCATTAGAAATATACCGTATATACTCAAGTATAAGCCGACTCGAATATAAACCGAGACACCTAATTTTACCACAAAAAGAGGGAAAACGAATTGACTCAAGTATAAACTGAGGGTGGAAAATGTAGCAGCGACTGGTCAATTTCAAAACATAAACAGATACTAATAAAATTACATTAAATGAGGCATCAGAAGGTTAAATGTTTTTGAATGTTTACATAACACTGTAATTTAAGATAAGACTGTCCAACTCGGATTCTAAGCACCTTCAATGTGCTTATGTATCCTTCCAATAATAATGAAGAGAATAACATAATAAATGTAATAATAATAATAATAATCATAATAAATGTAATAATAATCATAATAAATGTAATAATAATAATAATAATAATAATAATAATATGTTGTGGCGCAGCTGGCTGAGTGTCAGCTGCATTAAGATCACTCTGACCAAAAGGTCATGAATTCGAAGCCAGCCCGGGTTGGAGTGGGTTTCCAACCAATTGTGTAGCCTGTTGTCAACCTTTGCAACCCGAAAGACAGTTGCATCTGTCAAGTAGGAAAATTAGGTACCACCTTCAAGTGTGGGGAGTTGAAATTAACTAATTTATTAGGCCATAAAAAAGACTCCAGCAAAGCACTCCAGCAAAAAAGCATGCGGGGAATGCGGAAGTACTTCATCAGTGTCGCAGATGAAATGACGATGAAAGCAACAGCTCCCCTGGCAGACAGGAAAAGTTAAATAGCCTCTGTTTATGTCTGCATATGTTGTATGTTAAACTGGCATTGAATGTTTGCCATATATGTGTACACTGTAATCCGCCCTGAGTCCCCGGGGTGAGAAGGGCGGAATATAAAGGCTATAAATAAATAAATAAAGATCAAGTAGACAGAACATATTGTAAAGAACAAAAATAACTTTCTGGCCTTGCATCGCACATTTTAGTGCAAATATTAAGACACAAATAGTGTTCAATTCAGCAAGTAAAATAATGGAAATGCAATAATAACAGTAATAATAAAGTAAAATAATAAATGTAATAATAACATTAATAAAGTAAAATAATAATGTAATAATAGAGTAAAATGATACATGTAAAAATTACAATAATAAATATGGTAAAATAATAATGTAATAACAACATTAATAAAGTAAAATAATAATGTAATAATAATAATAAATAGAGTAAAATAATACATGTAATAAAAATAATAACAGAGTAAAATAATAAATAACCTTGACTTGAGTATGAGCTGAGAGGAACATTTTCAGCCTATAAAAAGGGCCGAAAAACTAGGCTTATACTCGAGTATATACAGTATGTTTTCTGATGGCCTTTGGCAACCCCGCTGAAACCCCCTCACGACCCAGCCCAGAGGTCCTGACCCTCAGGTTGAGAAACACTGGACAAGAAGAATTGAAGGGATAATAGAAATTCATATACGCTTTCAAGTAGTATCTTCCTCTTAGCAATGGACTGAACAATGAGAGGAGGCAGGCGGAGTGGTAGTCAGAGTTGCGATCAAGATTCTGTTTTAAGTTAAATAAGGCCAAAATATCTAACTAGGTAGAGTCAACATTACAATTTGAATTAATCTTTGGTTGCCATTTTCTAATTCTAGCATTCTGTGACAACTTAAATTCATTCAGTAATTCAACAGCAAGGATTCTAATTACAAACGCAAAACACTTCCAAATGTTATTTCACTAGTCCAGCTAAAAATAACCAAAGATCTATTGTCGAAAGCTTTTATGACCGGAATCACTGGGTTGTTGTAGGTTTTTTCAGGCTATAGGTCATGTTCTAGAGGCATTCTCTCCTGACGTTTCGCCTGCATCTATGGCAAGCATCCTTAGAGGATGCTTGCTATAGATGCAGGCGAAACGTCAGGAGTGAATGCCTCTAGAACATGGCCATATAGCCCGAAAAACCCTACAACAACCCAACCAAAGACCTATTAGGGAGCAAGAATACAGTTATTTTTCTTCTCATAATACCAATATGTCAGGGAAGGAACAAAGGTTTTGATAGCTCAAAACATTACTATAAAACAGTATTTCTATTTTTGGAAATGGCTTCTTCTAATCCATTTCACAGTTCCTGGCTGAATCTATTTTGAAAAGACAGTCTTAAAGTATTACCTTCAAATGAATCAGGCTCATATTCGAAAGTATTTTGACTCCATAGTGTTTCTAGTGCAGGCATGGGCAAACTTTCTAACTTGGGGGCCGCATGGTGAGTACCCTCTAAGTCCACCCCCTTGCCCTTTCCTCCTCTTCCTCTTCTCTTCTGGAGGCCGAAAGTGAAGGAAAGACAGGTAACGTTTGGATCCCAAAAGGGTTGGCCTTGGTCAGGATGAGATGGTGGACGGGAAAAAAAGTGTCTCCATGAGACCCCGTATTGCCTACTCCTGAGACAGAATCCTAGAGCTGGAAGAGACCCCCAAGGGCCATCCAGTCCAACCCCCTGCTATGCAAGAAGCCACAATCAAACCACTCCCGGTAGACAAGACTCTGTGCGAAAGCCTCCAGAGAAGGAGACTCCACCACTCTCCCAGGCAGACTACACTCAGGAAGTTCTTCCTCATCTTATCAGTCAAATCTCTTTTCCTGCCATTTGAAACTATTCCTCCCTTGTGCCTTGATCTCTAGAGCAGAAGAAAGTCAGATTCCTCCCTCCTCCTCCTCCATGGGACATCCTTTCAGATCTTGAAAGATGGTTCTCATGTTCTCTCTCAACCTTCTCTTCTTCCAGCTCAACATTCCCCAGGAGGAAAGGAGGGTAGGAAAAAGAGAAGGAAGGGTGGAAGGGAATGGAGGAAGGAAAGAGAGAAGGAAGGAAAGACAAAAAGGAGAAAAGGAAGGAAGGAGAAGCAAGGAAAGGAAGGCGTAAAGAGGGAAGGAAGTACAAAAAGGCTGGAAAGGAATGGAGTGAGTGAGGGAGAAAGAGGGTGGTAAAGGGAGGGAAGGAGGAAAGAAAGGGATAAGAAAGGGAGGAAGAGAGGGTGGAAGGGAATGCAGGGAAGGAAAGGTGAGAGGGAAGCGAAAAGGAAGTAAAGACAAAAGGGAAGGAAGAAGAAAGAGAGAGAAGGAAGGAAGGAGAGAGGAAAAGAAAGGAAGGAAAAAGGGTGGAAGGATGGACAGAAAAAGAGAGGTAAGGGAGGAAGAGAGGGAGGGGAGGAGGAAGGAAAGGGAGAAGGACAGAAAGACAAAAGGGAGAGAAGGAAGGAAGGAGAACAAGCAAGGGAAGGAGGGCGTAAAGAGGGAAGGAAGGACAAAAGGCTGGAAAGGAATGAAGGAGGGAGAAAGAGGATGGTAAAGGGAGGGAAGGAGGAAGGAAAGAGAAGAAAGAAAGGGAGGAAGAGAGGGGAGAAGGAAGTAAAGACAAAAGGGAAAGAAGGAGAAAGAGAGAGGGAGGGGAAAAGGGAAGGGAAGGAAGGAAAAAAGGGTGGATGGGAAGGAAGAATGGACAGAAAAAGAGGGAGGGAAGAAGGAAGAAAAGAGAAGGAAGAAAAGACAAGAGGGAGGGAAGGAAGGAATAGAAAGGAAGAGAACGATAGATGGAAGGAGAGGTGGAATGGAATAGAGGGAGAGGGAGGAATGAAAGAAAGAAGAACAAAAGGGAAGGAAGGAAGGAAGGAAGGAAGGAAGGAAGGAAGGAAGGAAGGAAGGAGAAAGAGAGAAGGAAGGAGGGAGGAAAAAGGGAAGGATGAAAGGGTGGAAGGGAAGGAAGGAGGGAGAAAGAGGAAGGTAAGGAAGGAAAGAGAGAGAGAAGGAAGAAAAGGATGGTGAGAGAGAGGAAGGCCAGAGAAGAGCCCAAAGGGCCGCATCCGGCCCCTGGGCCTGGGTTTATATATTTGCGGCATTTCTATGCCGCCTTTCTCACCCCAAAGGGGACTCAGAGCGGCTTACAAGATATATTTTCATATAATATATTATATTATTAGCATAGTACAATATCAGTATTATATATTACTATATTGCACTATACCATTATATTGTAACATTATTAGTAATATTACATGAATGTAAATATATATAATATTGTATTATTATTACTAGTATTATATTGTATTACATTATAATATTATAAATATTATATGTATATACAATATACTACATTATATTACTAGTTTGCCCAGACCTGTTCTAGATGGAACCACTACACACCCAAATTCTGATTAAAATGATTTCTTTAAAAAAAATCAGGAATAGGAGCGTTTGGATGTTAAAAGACGACTCACATAAACTATCTGAGGTCCCAAAAACAACACTATCTTTGCCGAACCACCAAACCACATCAATGGGTGAAAAGCCAGTCTCTCGTATTAAGGTTCACACTTAGCCAGATGCTAGCTCTACTAAGCTGCTGACCATAACTGATCAAATCTGGATTCCTTGCTGGAGGCAACTGCCCAAGGCTTTCATGCTTCTCACTCAGAGCCATGACCTCCCTTCCCCACCTTGGAATTCTGTGTTGTCAAGGCCCCGGATGGCCTCGACGGCGTCCTCCGCTCGCTCCATGTGCACAAAGGCATAATCCTTCACAATGTCGCACTCGAGGACAGGCCCGTACTCCTCGAACTTGGACCGCAGCTCGAGGTTGGTGCAGCTGGTGCTGATGTTGCCCACATGCAGCTTGGTGGAGGCCTTGCTCTTGTTCTTGCTGGCCTCCACGTTGATGCAGACCCCGTGCAGCTTGTAGTGGTGCAGGTTGCGGATGGCATCCTCCGCCGCAGTCTTGTCCTCGATGTGCACGAAGCCGTAGTTCTTGATGATGTCGCATTCCAGGACTCGCCCGTACTGCTCAAAGAGCGAGCGGATCTCCTGCTCGGTGGCCTCCCGGGGAAGGTTGCCGATGAAGAGCTTCACCATGGCAGCGTCAGCTGAGCAGAGGAGCAAGGGAAGAGTTAATAATAGCCTATGCCAGGACAGACCAAACAGATTGAATGGGCAACTTGGAAGTCACTGAACAGACTCAGAGGCAGATGAAAAGACAACCTGGCTAAATGGCACGACCTAGAACAGTGTTTCTCAACCTGGGGGTCGGGACCTCTGAGGGGGTCGCGAGGCGGTGTCAAAGGGGTCGCCAAAGACATCAGAAAACATAGTATTTTCTGGTGGTCATTGGGATTCTGTGTGGGAAGTTTGACCCAATTCTATTTTGGTCGGGTTCAGAATGCTCTTTGATTGTAGGTGAACTATAAATCCCAGCAACTACAACTGCCAAATGTCAAGGTCTGTTTTCCCCAGACTCTACCAGTGTTCACATTTGGTCATACTGGGTATTCGTGCCAAGTCTGGTCCAGATCCATCATTGCAGGAATCCACAGCGCTCCTCTGGATATAGGTGAACTACAACTCCCAAACTCAAGATCAATGCCCACAAAACCTTTCCAATGTTTTCTGTTGGTCATGGGAGTTTTTTGTGCCATCTTAGAAACTTGAATACGTGAATTCCATGAACATAGGCCCTATAAACCGAGAGGTCTTCACCTGAATGCAGCATTGTTCTCACAAGGATTTATTATTTATTTATTTACTACGCTTATATACCGCAATTCTCAGCCCGAGGGCGACTCATTGCGGTGTACAACATGAAAACAAGTGCAATTTACAAAACATAGTGCAAAACAATCTACAAATCATCATTATCCGAACACATCTTAGTAAAACATCAACATTCCTACAAAATTTCTACTACATTCCAAATCGTCTCATCGTCAGCACACAATCCGATATCATTACCGTTTTTCCATTCCTATGGTCAAATAGCCAGTCAATGAACTTCTTGGTCAAATGCTTTCTTAAATAGCCAGGTCTTTAGCTTCCTGCGGAATATCAACAGGGAGGGAGCTAGGCTGATGTCCATGGGAAGGGTGTTTCACAGCCGAGGAGCCACCACCGAGAAGGCCCTATCTCTCGTCCCCGCCAGCCGTGCCTGTGACGCAGGCGGGATCGAGAGCAGGGCCTCCCCGGAAGATCTCAAAGTCCTCGTGGGCTCATAGGCCGAGAGGCGGTCAGTTAGGTATCTTGGGCCGGAACCGTTTAGGGCTTTATAGGCCACAACCAGCACCTTGAATTGAGCCCGGTAGCAGATCGGCAGCCAGTGGAGCTGGTACAGCAGGGGAGTTGTATGCTCCCTGCGACCCGCTCCTGTTAGTATCAAGGATTGTACTAGCAGAGCCATATTGGGTATTTGTGCTCAATTTAGTCCAGTAAATGAACATATATCCTGCACATCAGATATTTACATTACGATTTATAACAGTACTAAAATGACAGGTATCAAGTAGCAACGAAAACAATATTATGGTTGGGGGTCACCACAACATATGGGACTGCATTAAGGGGTCGCGCCATTGGCAAGGTTGAGAACCACTGACCTAGAAGCATCCTCCACTTTGTGTGACTGTGGAGCAGAACAAACAACTCTATACCTGCATGCTTGCCCACAATGCCCTGCCTCATGCACAGAGGAAGAATTGTTTACAACTACAGACAATGCAGTTGCTGTTGCCCACTTTTGGTCAAAAATTATATAACCGCTTGCGCTCCTTCTATTTTTTCATCGGATTTATACTTATTCATGCAATGCTTTTGACATGGAATAAAAAATAACTTCTTGTTGTAACTATGAATCGCTTGTAATTCGGATGTTTGTAACTCTGGGATGGCCTGTATTGTATTTACAAATGTTTTAATGGTGTTGTTGGGCATTTAACTGTTGCCTCTGTAAGCCACGAGAGTAAAGATGAAGATCCACCCAGAGGGAAAGTGTTCTTGCCATACATCAAGGGAATCACTGGCTGCATAGGGAAGCTGATGAGGAAACACAACATACGAACCACCTACAGACCTACTAAGAAAATCCAACAAATGCTACTTTCAGCAAAGGACAAGAGGGATCCTCTCACTTCTGCAGGAGTCTACAGTGTACCATGCAGCTGTGGACAAGTCTACAGCTGTGGGCAAGTCTACCACCAAACACAGCAGCATTGCCCAAACACGCATCAAGGAACATGAAAGGCACTGCAGACTCCTTCAACCAGAGAAGTCAGCCATAGCAGAGCACCTGAGGAACCAACCTGGACACAGCATGTTATTTGAGAACACAGAAATGCTGGACCACTCTCACAACCACCATGTCAGACTACACAGAGAAGCCACTGAAATCCATAAGCATGTGGGCAATTTCAACAGAAAGGAGGAAACCATGAAAATGAACAAAATCTGGCTACCAGTATTTAAAAAACTCTAAAATTACAAAAGCAAAAGAACAGAGAGGAAAAAAACAAGGACATCTAATAACCTCTCAACAAAAGTTTGCTCTAGACACTGTCAGGCCATTATATGCTAATCAAGGTGGTCAGTTGAAACATTCACACCTAGCTCCAGCAGACAAGAGTCCTTTGTCTCACCCTGGTCATTCCACAGATATATAAACCCTTTTTCCTAGTTCCAAGAGACCTCACTACCTCTGAGGGTGCTTGCCATAAATGCAGGCAAAACGTCAGGAGAGAATGCCTCTAGATCAGTGTTTCTCAACCTGGGGGTCGGGACCCCTGAGGGGGTTGCAAAGGGGTCGCCAAAGACCATCAGAAAACACAGTATTTTCTGATGGTCATGGGGATTCCATGTGGGAAGTTTGAGCCAAATGTTCTTTGAATGTAATGAACTATAAATCCCAGCAACTACAACTCCCAAATGTCAAGGTCTATTTCCCCCAAACTCCATCTGTGTTCACATTTGGGCATATTGAGTATTCCTGTAAAGTTTGGTCCAGATCCATCATTGTTTGAGTCCACAGTGTTCTCTGGATGGAGGTGAACTACAATTCCAAAACTCAAGGTCAATGCCCACCAAACACTTCCAGTATTTTCTGTTGGTCATGGGAGTTCTGTGTGCCAGGTTTGGTTCAATTCCATTGTTGGTGGAGTTCAGAATGCTCTTTGATTATAGGTGAACTATAAATAAGTTTTATTGAATTGTGTTTTAGTGTATTGTTTATTGCCTGTTGTTTATTATGCTTTAATTGTTTTAATTTCTTAGGTTTTGTATTGTTACATTGTGTGTTTGAGGCCTTGGCTTTTGTAAGCCGCATCGAGTCCTTCGGGAGATGCTAGCGGGGTACAAATAAAGTTTAATAATAATAATAATAATAAATCCCAGCAACTACAACTCCCAAATTACAAAATCAATCCTCCCTCAACCCCAATAGCATTCACATGTGGGTGCATTGGGTATTTGTGCCCAGTTTGGTCCAGTGAATGAAAATACATCTTGCATATCTGATATTTACATTATGATTTATAACAGTAGTAAAATGACTGTTATGAAGTAGCAACGAAAACAATGTTATGGTTGGGGGTCACTGTATTAAGGGGTCCCGGCATTAGGAAGGTTGAGAACCACTGCTCTAGACCATGGACATATAGCCCAGAAAAACCTACAACAACCCAGTGATTCCGGCCATGAAAGCCTTCGACAATACACTGGGATTTATAGTTCACGTGGAATCAATGAGCACCCTGAACTTCAGCAAAGATGGAATTGGACCAAACTTGGCACAGAGCCCCAATGGTAGTCCACGCGCTCTCTACGTGGGGTTGCCTATGAAGACTGCTCGGAAGCTTCAAATGGTCCAGCGATCGGCAGCCAGGATGCTAACAGGAGCGGCACTCAGGGAGCACACCAATCCACTGCTGCGCCAGCTGCACTGGCTGCCAATTTGCTACCGGGTACAATTCAAAGTGCTGGCTTTAGCCTTTAAAGCCCTAAATGGTTCTGGCCTGACTTATCTGTCGGAACGCATCACCCCCTATGAACCAGTTAGGATATTAAGATCGTCCGGGGAGGCCCTGCTCTCGATCCTGCCAGCCTCACAAGCACGGCTGGTGGGGACGAGAGACAGGGCCTTCTCAGTAGTGGCCCCTCGGCTGTGGAACGCCCTCCCCGCAGACATTAGATCGGCCCCCTCCCTGCTGGCGTTCAGGAGAAGAGTAAAGACCTGGCTCTTTGAACAGGCGTTTAATTAAGCAGTGCAACCAATTGATTGATCTCGGAACTTGGAATAATGGACGAGGAGATCGGATTATGGCTTTACTGATGAGACGTGATGGATTAGTTATGTGGATGTATTGATGTATTGTTATATTGATGTAGTTGCCTTAATTACTGTTTTAAATGCTAATGTTGTGCACTTTGTATATATTGACTGGGCTGTAAACCACACTGAGTCGCCTACGGGCTGAGAGAGTGCGGTATACAAATAAAGTAAATAAATAAATACCAAAGGTCTTGGGAAGGGGGTGAGGGGATTTGATTTGGGGGAGTTGTAGTTCACCTGCACCCAGAGAGCACTGTGAACCCTACTGAGGATGTATCTTTGTACTGAATCAAACCTTTTAAGCTTCTAAAATGTTCCAAGAAGGGAACAGGACATAAGAATACATTCACATGTTGATACAGGCCTGGGCCTACTTGGACCTTGCTTTGAGGTGCTTTGGACTTCAACTCCCATCATTCCTCACAGCCTCGGGCCCCTTCCTTTTCCCCCTCAGCCGCTTAAGCGGCTGAGGGGGAAAAGGAAGGGGCCTGAGGCTGTGAGGAATGATGGGAGTTGAAGTCCAAAGCACCTGAAGGCTAGGCCCAAGTAGGCCCAGGCCTGTGTGAATATGCCTATACCTCACACCCTCCAAAGAGGCCTAGCTAAGACTATCCCGCATCCCCCTCCATGCCACAAGCTCTCCCCCGACTCCCCATTCCTCCTGAACCGCCCTTAACCCAAAGCCAAGAGAGAGAGACGCACCTCCTCAGCCGCCCACAGGACAAAATGGCGGCGGCGGCGGCAGCAACAACGACCAAGCTTCGCCGTCGCCTGCGAGCCGCGTCACTCCGCTGGGATTGGCCCGCGCTCGTGATTGGTTGGCGTCAATACCGTCCCGCCAATCGGGAAGCGGCTTGGGAAGGAGAGACGAAGCGGATTGGTTGGAGGAGTATAAAGAAAAAAAAGGCGGGCTCCTCGATTACGTCACCAGTCTGTACCATTTTGTTCGTTCAAGAAGGGGGTGTTTGGGAAGACGGTTCCATTTAGGTTGCTGGGAGTGTGAAGCATTCTCTCCTGACGTTTCTCCCACATTTATGGCAGACATCCTCAGAGGTTGTGAGGTCTGGTGGAAACTAGACAAGTAGGAGTTATATATCTGTGGAATGATGTCCAGGGTGGGAGAAAGAACTCTTGTCTGTTGGAGGCAAGTATGAATGTTGCAGTTGGCCACCTTGATTAACATTGAATAGCCTTGAAGCTTCAAAGCCTGGCTGTTTGCTGCCTGGGGGAACTCTTTATCGGAGGTGTTAGCTGGCCCTGATTTTTTCCTGTCTGGAATTCCCCTGGTTTTTTTAAACTCTTGTGTGCTTATCATTGAATGGTCTTGCAGCTTCAAAGCTTGGCTGGTTGCTGCCTGATAGCCTTGAAGCTTCAAAGCCTGGCTGGTCGCTGCCTGGGGGGATCCTTTGATTGGAGGTGTTACCTGGCCCTGATTGTTTGTTTTTTAACTCTTGTGTGCTTGATTATCATTGAATAGCCTTGCAGCTTCAAAGCCTGGCTGGTTGCTGCCTGGGGGAATCCTATATATGTGTGTGGAAGATCCAGGGTGGGAGAAAGAACTCTTGTCTGCGTGATGCAAGTGTGAATGTTTTGTTTGGTTGAAAGGGTCTTTGAGTGAAATTAGCAAATGCTAAGCAAGGGGCTTTGAATGAAATTAGCAACAAAAGAAAAATATACCCTTTCTCTGTAGAATAAGAGCAACACGGAAGAAAATGTTTTAAAAAACAAGAAGTGTCGTGTAGAAGTTATACAAAGTTCAAGCTTACATAGGAAGTTGGGTTGTGGTTAAGCGCAAAGGTTGTGGTTAAGCGCAAAGTCTGCAGGTGCAAGAAGGTACTTTCCATCAAAAGGTCAAGGGAGGGGGGCTGGAAAGGGAGTACTTTCCATGACCAAAAAAACCTTGCATTACATGAGTATAAAGGTCAGCAACACGGAAGAAAATGTTTTTAAAAACAAGAGGTGTCATGTAGAAGTTATACAAAGTTCAAGCTTACATAGGAAGTTGGGTTGTGGTTAAGCGCAAAGGTTGTGGTTAAGCGCAAAGGTTGTGGTTAAGCGCAAAGGTTGTGCTTAAGTGCAAAGTCTACAGGTGCAAGAAGGTACTTTCCAACAAAAGGTCAAGGGAGGGGGGGCTGGAAAGAGAGTACTTTCCATGACCAAAAAAACCTTGCATTACTTGAGTATAAAGGTCCGGAAAAACAGAGGAGAAGGCAGCAGTCTGTTGAAGCTCATACAAAGGTGCTGTCTGTCCACCTCATGCTGATCAGCTTGAATAAACGGTGTCTTACCTGAACCTATTGGACTCTGTGGATTTCTTCAGAAAGTGACCCCGCACCCTAAACCCGGGATCCCTTACATCAGCGGTTCTCAACCTGGGGGTCGCGACCCCTCGGGGGGGGTCGTTTGGCCATTTTCTGGGGGTCGCGAAGCCGCATTGGCTGGCCACACTCCCTCCAAAATGGCGGATGGCTTCACGGGGGGTCATACAAAGTTCAAGCTTACATAGGAAGTTGGGTTGTGGTTAAGCGCAAAGGTTGTGGTTAAGGTTGATGGCAGAAGAAGGCGAGAGACGGGCGAGCGGCTCCGCAGGTGGCTAGGCCACGCGCGAAGCCATCTGCCCGTCCCTCGCTTCCTTCTGATGGCAGAAGGAGGTGAGGGATGGGCGAGTGGCTCGTTGGGCGCCCCTCGCCTGCTCTGCTCTCCCGCCGGCAGGCAGGGGTGCGGAGCAGGCGGGGGCCTTTGGGCGAGGGCTCTTCGTTGCAGGTGAACTATAAATTCCAACAACTTCATATCCCAAATGTCAAGGTCTATTTTCCCCAAAGTCCACCAGTGTTCACATTGGGGCATATTGAGTATCTGTGCCAAGTGTGGTCCAGATCCATCATTGTGTGAGTCTACAATGCGCTCTCGATGCAGATGAACTACAACTCCCAAACTCAAGGTCAGTGCTCACCAGACCCTTCCAGTATTTTTCGTTGGTTGTGGGAGTACTGTGTGCCAAGTTTGGTCCAATTCCATCATTGGTGGAGTTCAAAATGCTCTTTAATTGTAGGTGAACTATAAATTCCAGCAACTACAACTCCCAAATGACATAATCAATTTTCCCTCCAACCCCACCAGTATTCAAATTTGGGCATATTGGATAATGTAAGGTAAACGTTTTCCTCTGACATTAAGTCCAGTTGTGTCCAACTCTGGGAGTTGGTGCTCAATTTCTAGGCCAAAGAGCCGGTGTTGTCCACAGACACCTCCAAGGTTATGTGGCTGACATGATGGCATGGAGTTCTGTTGTTGGGTATTTGTGCCAAATTTGGTCCAGTGAATGAAAATGCACCCCAGATTTTTACATTATGATTCATAACAGTAACACAATTATAATTAGGAAGTAGCAATAATAATAATTTTATGGTTGGGGGTCACCACAACGTGAGGCCCTGTATTAAGGGGTCGCGGCATTACGAAGGTTGAGAACCACTGCCTTACATGGCGGCTAGGAAGGAATGAATCAGCCCGGCTCCTTTCTACACAGATTCTCTTTTTTATTATTATTTGTCCAAAAAGAAAGAAAGAGAGAAAATAAAGGTCGGAACAGATGCCACTGCAAACACGTGAAACTGCAACAGTCTCCCAAAAGCACAGAGACACTACCTGGATGTTGTTGGCGGCAGAGGATGCCGGGCCCCTCTTTTCCTCAATTTCCTGCAAGACGAGTGTTTGCCGAGTCCTTTGCGAATGGGAAGACAGGGGCGAGGAAAGGGGTGCTGTGGTCTTCCTATAGTGAGAGAGTAGGATAGGCATGGGCCAACTTGGGCCTTCCCTGTTTCGGTGTTTCGGACTCCAACTCCCACCATTCCTAACAGCCTGAGCTCCCTTCCTTTTCCTTTTAAAATAATATATTAATATAATAATGATATGATCGACACACTGGGTAAGTGCCTCTCTTTCCAGCCCCCCTCCCTTGACCTTTGGCTTAACCACAACCTTTGCGCTTAACCTCAACCTTTGCACTTAACCACAACCTTTGAGCTTAACCACAACCAAAGTTCCTATGATCGACACACTGGCAGTGCCTAAAGACCTTGGCCTGGACTTAAAAACAATTGGCACTGATAAAATTTTCCATCTGTCAGCTGCAAAAGGGGAAAAAGGAAAGGGCTTGAAACTGTTAGGAATTGTGGGAGTCGGAGTCCAAAACACCTGCAGGGAGTTCCCAAGTTGGCCCATGCCTGGGCTAGGGAGTTGAAGGGAGGTGAACGGAAGGCACACACAGGTCCAGAACTAGGAAGAGAAATATTTATATATATATACACACACACATAGAGGCAAAGGGAATGGACCAGATTCATAGCCTGAAACTGAGCAACCTCGATTCCCGTAACCAACCGAAACGGACACCAATTCCTTCTCCGAATGGCTTTTGGAAGCAGGCTTTACCCATTCTGCCGCCCCTAAACCCCCCAAAACGGACCCCGATTTCTGTTCTGAGGAGTCACTCCCGAAACACTGGTGATTCATGGCTCTAGGAGATGGAGATTGGCTATCTTAAGTCATTACTCAAATGGGAAATGGAGCCTCCACTTTCAAGGGCAGCCTACATTAAGGTGATAGGGATTGACATCGTTGGGATCGATAGCTAGAAGATTCCGAAGCTGTCTGCGCAGCCGCAGGAAATACCATATGTGTGATTTCACAGGGACCATAATGGAGAACAGTAGCTTCTCTCCATCGGGCGAGTTCGGGCAATTTGCTGGGGTCTTTCTTAGTTATAGTAAAGGTTTCCCCTTGACGTTAAGCCTAGTCGTGTCCGACTCTTGGGACTTGGTGCTCATCTCCATTTCTAAGCCGAAGAGACACCTCCATAGACACCTCCAAGGTCATGCGGCCGGCATGACTACATTGAGCGGCGTTACCTTCCTGCAGAAGCGGTACCTATTGATCTACTCACATTTGCATGTTTTCGAACTGCTAGGTTGGCAGGAACTGGGGCTAACAGTGGGAGCTCACCCTGCTCGCCGGATTCGAATCGCCAACCTTTTGGTCAGCAAGTTCAGCGGCTCAGCAGTTTGGCCAATTTTCTGGGGTCTTTCTTAAGTTATATTAAAGGTCAAGGTTTCCCCCTGACGTTAAGTCTAGTCGTGTCCGACTCTTGAGGGTTGGTGCTCGTCTCCATTTCTAAGCCGAAGAGCCGGCGTTCTCCGTAGACACCTCCAAGGTAATGTGGCCAGCATGACTGCATGAAGTGCAGAAGCAGTACCTATTGATGGAGCCCCCAGTGGCACAGTGGGTTAAACCCCTGTGCCGGCAGGACTGAAGACCAACAGGTCGCAGGTTCGAATCCGGGGAGAGGCGGATGAGCTCCCTCTATCAGCTCCAGCTCCACATGCGGGGACATGAGAGAAGCCTCCCACGAGGATGATAAATACATCAAAACATCCGGGCGTCCCCTGGGCAACGTCCTTGCAGACGGCCAATTCTCTCACACCAGAAGCGAATTGCAGTTTCTCAAGTAGCTCCTGACACGACCAAAAAAAACCCCAAAACCTATTGATGTACTCACATTTGCATGTTTTTGAACTGCTAGGTTGGCAGAAGCTGGGGCTAACAGCGGGAGCTCACCCTGCTCGCCGGATTCAAATCACCGACCTTTTGGTCAGCAGGTTCAGCAGTTTAACCCGCTGCTCCACCAGTTACTCTTAGTTACTCCCCAAAATAAAATACAGTAGTCTCGCTTATCCGACCTTCACTTATCCGACATTCCGTCTTATCCGACGCTTTTATACAACGCCCTCTTTTCCTCTTCAATGAAAGGAGCGCTCCCCAACTCTCTCTCCAGTGAAAAAGGCAAGACAAGGAGGAAGAGGAGGAAGGAGGAAAGGGGGAAAAGAGGCAGGACCGGAAGTGGAAGCGTCCTCCCTCCTTCCCTCTGTGATTTCTACGCTCCTCTTCGGCATCCAGGCACTTCCTGCCGGGCCCATCTAGCCCTGAGGCTTTGCCTTGCCTTAACTCTTTAACTCTCCATTGTTAGTATTCTAGGTGTCTAGCGCCGCATCAGATGGGTAACATTAGAAGACTCCGTATTATCCGACATTTTCGTTTATCCGACATTCTGCTGGCCTGTTTATGTCCGATAAGCAAGACTCTAGGTTTCAAGAGAGAAGACGTTTCCAGTGAAACCAGTAGCAGGGACTCATCAAACTGGAATGTATATGATAGACCTCATTTAGTAGAAGGGGATCTTCAAAATCATGACCAGACTATCAAGAGCATGGACTTAAGTTGTTTCTTTCTTGTTTCTATCTGATTTCCCACAATTCCTCCAAACGCCTGGCAGAGCATTATGGGAAACGTCAAAGGCTTTCATGGTCGGAATTACTGGGTTGTTGTAGGTTTTTCGGGTTGTACGGCCATGTTCTAGAAGCATTCTCTCCTGACGTTTCGCCTGCATCCTCAGGATGCTTGCCACAGATGCAGGCGAAACGTCAGGAGAGAATGCTACTAGAACATGGCCATACAACCCGAAAAACCTGCAACAACCCATTATGGGAAAGTTAAACCAAGGGGCAGATCTTGACAAGGGGCATCCCTCCCGAAAAGCACGAAGAAAAATACTACATGTTATCTTTCTCCCAACGCTTTGTAATCACTCGGTTTCTCCCATTCGGACCCCAATTGAATACTTATGCAGCATGATGGACCCTATTAATGCTTCGTTTATTAGGGAGAGGAGGAAAAAAACGCTTATAGAATCACGAAATCCTAGAGTTGGAAGAGACCTCGTGGGTCATCCAGTCCAACCCCTTTCTGCCAAGAGGCAGGAAAACCGCATTCAAGCTTGACCACCTTTGGAAAAGGGGAAGGAGTGGCTTCGTAAAATCCTGAATTTCTGACTGTTGTTTGGCTCGGCGAGTCAGAAAAAAATTGAAGGAAAATACAATTTCCCCAAAAATAAGACATCCCCTGAAAATAAGACCTAGTAAAGGTTTTGCTGAATTGCCTTCCCCGAAAGTAAGACCTAGCAAAGTTTTTGTTTGGAATCATGCTCCCCCTGGTGGCCGGAAGGTGCAATACCGTCCCTGCTGTACAAGTGGTCCAGGAACTGGTTTGCTGTAAGTTTTCCGGGCTGTATGGCCATATTCCAGAAGCATTCTCTCCTGACGTTTCGCCTGCATCTATGGCAGGCATCCTCAGAGGGTTGCTGTAAATATTTTGGGCTGTATGGCCATATTCCAATAACATTCTCTCCTGACATTTCACCTGCATCTATGGCAGGCATCCTCAGACGGTTGTTGTAAATTTTTGGGCTGTATGGCCATGTTCCAGTAGCATTCTCTCCTGACGTTTCGCCTGCATCTATGGGCAGGCATCCTCAGAGGTTGTGAGGTCCAGGACCTGCTGTGGGACACATTGTTACAGTCTCCAGACAATGTGTGGGAGTTAGGTACTTTACAGCCCTTATTTTTGGTGGCCCTGTCTGTGAATATTATTTATTATATACTGACAACTACTGTACAGTATATAATAAATATTCATATTTTCTTTGTTCAATAATAAATGTGAATTCTTCTTCATGGAAAAATAAGACATTCCCTGAAAATAAGACCGAACGCATCTCTGGGAGCAAACATTTATATAAGACACTGTCTTATTTTCAGGGAAACAGGACTTGAAAGTACAGTGTTCTCTTTTCGGTTCACTTTTCGCAGACTCGCTGTTTCGCGGGTTCTTGCCTCCCAGTTTATGAATGGTTGCCGTTGCCCCAAGTGCTATTCTAATCTCAGAAAAATAAGACATCACCTGAAAATAAGACCTAGCGCATCTTTGAGAGCAAAAATTGATATGGCACTGTCTTATTTTCAGGGAAACAGGACTTGAAAGTACAGTGTTCTCTTTTCGGTTCACTTTTCGCAGACTCGCTGTTTCGCGGGTTCTTGCCTCCCAGTTTATGAATGGTTGCCGTTGCCCCGAGTGCTATTCTAATCTCAGAAAAATAAGACATCACCTGAAAATAAGACCTAGCGCATCTTTGAGAGCAAAAATTGATATGGCACTGTCTTATTTTCAGGGAAACAGGACTTGAAAGTACAGTGTTCTCTTTTCGGTTCACTTTTCGCAGACTCGCTGTTTCGCGGGTTCTTGCCTCCCAGTTTATGAATGGTTGCCGTTGCCCCGAGTGCTATTCTAATCTCAGAAAAATAAGACATCACCTGAAAATAAGACCTAGCGCATCTTTGAGAGCAAAAATTGATATGGCACTGTCTTATTTTCAGGGAAACAGGACTTGAAAGTACAGTGTTCCCTTGCTACTTCGTGGTTAGCTTTTCACAAACTCGCTGTTTCGCAGGAGCAAAAATTAATATAAGACTCTGTCTTATTTTCAGGGAAACAGGACTTGAAAGTACAGTGTTCTCCTGCTACTTCACGGTTCACTTTTCGCAGACTCACTGTTTCGTGGGTTCTTGCCTCCCAGCTTATGAATGATTGCCGTTGCCCAGAGTGGTATTCTAATCTCAGAAAAATAAGACATCCCCTGAAAATAAGACCTAGCGCATCTTTGGGAGCAAAAATTAATATAAGACACTGTCTTATTTTCAGGGAAACAGAACTTGAAAGTACAGTGTTCCCTTGCTACTTCGTGGTTCGCTTTTCACAAACTCGCTGTTTTGCGGGAGCAAAAATTAATACAAGACACTGTCTTATTTTCAGGGAAACAGGACTTGAAGGTACAGTGTTCTCTTGCTACTTCGCGGTTCGCTTTTCGCAGATTCCCTGTTTTGCAGGTTCTTGCCTCCCAGTTTATGAATAGTTGCCGTTGCCCAGAGCGGCATTCTAATCTCGGAAAAATAAGACTTTGCCTGAAAATAAGACCTAGCGCATCTTTGAGAGCAAAAATTGATATGTCTTATTTTCAGGGAAACAGGCCTTGAAAGTACAGTGTTCCCTTGCTAACTTTGTGGTTAGCTTTTCACAAACTCGCTGTTTCACGGGAGCAAAAATTAATATAAGACACTGTCTTATTTTCAGGGAAACAGGACTTGAAGGTACAGTGTTCTCTTGCTACTTCACAGTTCGCTTTTCGCGGATTCGCTTATGAAAGGTTGCCGTTGCCCAGAGCGGCATTTTAATCTCGGAAAAATAAGACTTCGCCTGAAAATAAGACCTAGCGCATCTTTGAGAGCAAAAATTGATATGGCACTGTCTTATTTTCAGGGAAACAGGACTTGAAAGTACAGTGTTCCCTCGCTACTTTGCGGTTCGCTTTTCATGGACTCGCTGTTTCGCGGGTTCTTGCCTCCCAGTTTATGAATGGTTATCGTTGCCCCGAGTGGTATTCTAATCTCAGAAAAATAAGACATCCCCTGAAAATAAGACCCAGCAAAAATTAATATAAGACACTGTCTTATTTTCAGGGAAACAGGGCTTGAAAGTACAATGTTCCCTCGCTACTTCGCGGTTCACTTTTTGCGGACTCGCTGTTTTGCAGGTTCTTGCCTCCCAGTTTATGAATGGTTGCCGTTGCCCAGAGCGGCATTCTAATCTCGGAAAAATAAGACTTTGCCTGAAAATAAGACCTAGCGCATCTTTGAGAGCAAAAATTGATATGTCTTATTTTCAGGGAAACAGGCCTTGAAAGTACAGTGTTCCCTTGCTAACTTTGTGGTTAGCTTTTCACAAACTCGCTGTTTTACGGGAGCAAAAATTAATATAAGACACTGTCTTATTTTCAGGGAAACAGGACTTGAAGGTACAGTGTTCCCTCGGTACTTCTCGGTTCGCTTTTCGCGGACTCGCTGTTTTGTGGGTTTATGAATGGTGCCGTTAAATCTCTCCTCGCTTCTGCCTCACCCTCGGAACTCGATATACATCTATAGCGTCCTTACTTTGCGGATTTTCACTTTTCGCAAGTAGTCCTGGAACGTACTTTTTGCGTGTGGTCCTGGAACATAACACCCGTGATAAGTGAGGGAACACTGTAATATCAACTTTTTCCTCCCCGCTAATTCGAACACTCCCAACCGTTTGGGCCTTTGCCCTCAAGGTGACCACTACGGCTTCAACGGGATCTCGTTCCTTGTTTACGTTGGTGCAAATCTCAAGTTGGGTAATGAAGCCGACCATTTAGAAGCAGGAGGAAAAAGGAACTGGAAGGGGTCTGGTGGGGCGATAATTTAAACGAAAGTCTGTTTTTCTTAGAGTACCTTTTCTGCCTTGTGATCATAATACAGAACGGCGGCCTCCCCTTTTGCTATTGTCGCCCCCCGATAGCCGGAACGCGTCCCCGAATGTCCACTTTTTTGGGCACGTTTCCCACCCCGTTCTCTCACAGGTTTGGACAGAGGCAGTCGTGGTGGTTTGCGTTTCTTTTTTGATTTTCTTTTAAAGAGTGGAGGGGAGGAGGAAGAAGACAGGAGGGCAAAGAGGACGGGCATTCCTTGCAAAGTCTCGGAGGGGCTTCGTCATGCAAAATCGGCGGGGTCACCAAAAGGAAGAAGGGTGGAGAGGAGGATGTGGCCGCCCTCCGTCCGTCCGTCCATGTATCGTGTCGTCGTGTCCCGCTGGGAAGTCCGCTCTGGGTTTTGCGCCGCAGCTCTTCCACCGACCCTTCCCTTCCCCACCCACCCATCCCACACACCCGCTCCCCGCTATTTGTTCTTCTTGAAAAAGCTGAAGCGTTTCTCGCGGTCCTTCTCCTTGGTCTCTTTGTTCCGCAGGGTGACGGTCCCTTCGGGGCCGCTGTTGGAGGTGACCGGGGGCATGCTCGAGGCCCGGCTCATGCCTTTGCTGATCACCGGATCCTCGGCTTGGCCCTGGTTTTGCGGGGTGGCGGCGGCGGCGGTGGCGTTGATGACACGCATCCAGCTACTCATCTCGGCCTGGAACGGTGGAGAAAAAGAAAGCAGAGCATTAGCCAACAGTGTCTCTGAGGGTGTGCAGAGTGCTCCCCTTGATGGTGCACTTTTGTGCCACTGGGATAGAAGTTGAGAGGAAGGTGGAAAAACGGGATTTGCTGAACTCACCTCATCCTTGGCCTGAAATAGGTATTCTTTGCCATCTGTTAACCTGCCACAAGGAAAAAGAAGAAGAATCAACGCTGATGTCTACTTCGATATACTTTTTTTCCATCGCATATCTTTCTTTTCTTTTTTTTAATTTAAGCTTCCAGAATTCCCTAGCAGGCATTGTCAGAAATATTTAAAATTAACTAGGTATTTTTAATTACAAATGTGTGAGTTAAGCACTGAAAAAGTTAGTAGGTCGAAGTCTGTTAGAGTTAGTGGAACAAAGCTAGTGCCGTCCTGAGGAGAGCGAATAGGCCAAAGCCTGTTAAAGTTAGTGGCCAAAGCTACTGTTGTCCTGAGGAGTGTGAGGTAAACCTCAGTGTGAGAGAAGCCTATGTGAGGGAATGCCTCAGTGGGGAATACGCGTCATTGTTAGTAGGCCTGAGTGTAAGGTAGGCCTCGTTATGAGAAGACTTTACGGGTGAAGCTCCAGTGTGAAGGTGGAACTTTATTTGTGTCCTGGAAACCTTGTTTCCTGGCTAATAGTAAAGATTCCCAAAGCTCCTGTCCTTATGGATCCCAGTTATAAAGAGGCATAAACCCCTGCCTGGTTTGAGAACCACTGACTCGTCTCCCCTTGTTCAGTTGTGAACCCAAGCCCCCAAAGCTGCCTGGCGGCCTACCCGAGCTTGAAGACGTGCTTGCGCTTCTTGTAGTCCAAGGCTACGCTGCACTGCGCCCCTTGCAAACCGACGGGAGCTTCGCCGTGGTACGGGATGCCGTTGGTGGCGTTCTTGCTGTCCTTGAAAAAGGCCAAGTTGCCCTTCCGTACAATGCAGTAGATGTTCTGCCAGGACCTAGTGAGCAGGGAAAGCGTGAGAATGTTCAGAAATATTATCATTTGTACTATATACACAAATCATTATCTATATATATAAATCTGTAAGGGGCGTCCAACGGGACAGCAAAACTAAAAAAAAAACCCCAACGAAAATTAACCAAATTTCCCATGCACATACCTCAACCCACAAGGTGTGCCGAAATCGATTCAAAATACTAAACAACACAACAACACACTCACAAATGGACAAAACAACTGAGCATGCGCAATGGCGCAAAGTCCCTGGCGCGCGCACACGGCCGAACGGCCAACGCACCCTCCGCACCTCCCTCCCCCGCCCCGCCCAGCACGATCACGCCACAACACACCACCTCACTCCCCCGCCCCACGCACACACACACGCAACACCACGCCCCCTCACTCCCCCGCCCCATGCTCACACACACGCAACACCACGCCCCCTCACTCCCCCGCCCCACGCACACACACATGCAACACCACGCCCCCTCACTCCCCCGCCCCATGCACACACACACGCAACACCACGCCCCCTCACTCCCCCGCCCCACGCACACACACACGCAACACCACGCCCCCTCACTCCCCCGCCCCACGCACACACACACGCAACACCATGCCCCCTCACTCCCCCGCCCCATGTTCACACACACGCAACACCATGCCCCCTCACTCCCCCGCCCCACGCTCACACACACGCAACACCACGCCCCCTCACTCCCCCGCCCCACGCACACACACATGCAACACCACGCCCCCTCACTCCCCCGCCCCATGCACACACACGCAACACCACGCCCCCTCACTCCCCCACCCCACGCACACACACACGCAACACCACGCCCCCTCACTCCCCCGCCCCGCCCCAATCTTACCTCCTCCTTCTTCTTCCCCATTCTTACCTCCTCCCCCTCCTTCTTCTTCCCCTCCAAACCCCGCCCCCTCCAAGCCCCGCCCCTTCCCGCCCTGTCCAAATCCATCTCTCCTCCCCCTCCTTCTTCTTCCCCTCCAAACCCCGCCCGCTCCAAACCCCGCCCTGCCCCCTCCCATAGAGAAAGGGAGGGAAGAAAAGAAGGAAAGAGAGAAGGAAGGGAAAAAAAGAGTCAGCAGAAGAGAAAGAAAAAGGGGGGGGGGAGGAAGGAAAGAGATAGAGAAGGAAGAAGAGAAGGAAAGACAGGAAGGAAGGAAAGAAGGAAGAAAGAGAAAGGGAGGTAAAGAAAGAGGGGGAAGGAAGGAAAGTAAGAGAAAGAAGGAAGAAGAAAAGGAAAGAAAAGGAAAGATGGAAGGAAAGATAAGAGAGACAGCAGAAGAGAAAGAAAAAAGGGGGAAGGAAGGAAAAAGGTAGAGAAGGAAGAAATGAGAGAAAGGGGAAGGGAAAGAAAAAGGGGGAAAAGAAGGAAGGAGAGAAGGAAGGAAGGAAAGAAGGAAAGAAAAAAGGGAATGAAGGAAGGAAAGAGGGAGTGAAGGAAGGGGGAAGATGTAGAGAAAGAGGGAGGGAAGGAAAGAGAGAAGGAAGAAAAGAGAGACAGCAGAAGAGAAAGAAAAAGGGGGAAGGAAGGAAAGAGATAGAGAAGGAAGAGGAGAAGGAAAGATGGGAAGGAAAGAAGGAGGGAAAGAAGGAGAGAAAGAGGGAAGGTTGGACACAGCAAATAAAAAGTGAAAGAAGGAAGGAAACATGGAGGGAAGAAAAGAGGCAAAGGAAGAAAGGGGGAGGGAATGAAGGAAAGAGAAAAGGATGAAACCAAGGAGCAAAAGAAGGAAAGAAAGAAAGAAAAAAAGAGGTAGAGAAGGAAGAAAGGAGAGAAAGGGGGAGAAAAAGGGGGAAGGAATAGGTAGGTACCTCTCTTTCATAATAGTCCAGATATCTACCTCTACTTTGAAAAGATTTACTATAGGCCACAGCAACTCGTGGCAGGGTACAGCTAGTTATCTATATAAATAAAAATTTAATGTTCGTTTGTGGGATTAACATAACGCAAAAACCACTGAACGAATCGACACCAAATTTGGACACAATACACCTATCAGGCCAACAAGTGGCCATCACTCATAAAAACACTGAAAAACACAGCAGAAGGGACTTAAAAAGCAAAAAAAAACCCCATTACAACACATACGCAAAACCACATATATACACAAACACGCATACACAAATATATACACACACATATATGCATATATACACACACAAAACACATATACACAGAAAGTGGGAAGGAAGCAAGAAAGGAAGGAGAGATGGAGGGATAGAAAGAGGAAAGGAAGGAGAGAAGGAAAGAAAGGTAGTGAAGGAAGGAGAGAAGGAAATAAAAAAGTGAAAGAAGGAAGGAAAGAGAGAGGGAAGGAAGGAGAAAATGAAATAAAAAGTGAAAGAAGGAAGGAAAGAGAGAGGGAAGGAAGGAAGGAAATAAAAAGTAAGAAGGAAGGAAGGAAGGAAGGAAGGAGAGAAGAAAATAAAAAAGTGTAAGAAGGAAGGAAAGAGGGAAGGAAGGAGAGAAGGAAATAAAAAAGTGAAAGAAGGAAGGAAAGAGAGAGGGAAGGAGAGAAGGAAATAAATAAGTGAAAGAAGGAAGGAAGGAGAGAAGAAAATAAAAAAGTGAAAGAAGGAAGGAAAGAGGGAAGGAAGGAGAGAAGGAAATAAAAAAAGTGAAAGAAGGAAGGAAAGAGAGAGGGAAGGAAGGAGAGAAGGAAATGAAAAGGTGGAAGAGGGAAGGAAGGAGAGAAGGAAATAAAAAAGTGAAAGAAGGAAGGAGAGAGGGAAGGAAGGAGAGAAGGAAATAAAAAAGTGAAAGAAGGAAGGAAAGAGAGAGGGAAGGAAGGAAAGAAGGAAATGAAAAGGTGGAAGAAGGAAGGAAAGAGAGAGGGAAGGAAGGAGAGAAGGAAATGAAAAGTAAAAGATGGAAGGAAGGAGAAAAGGAACAAAAGAGAGAAAGAGGGAGGGAAGGAAGGAAAGAGAAAAGGAAGGATGGAACCAAAGAGCAAAGGAAGGGAGGAAAGAAACAGGTAGAAAAGGAAGAAAGAAAAAGGAAAAACAAAAGAAAAAGAAAAAGAGGGAAGGAAGGAAAGAGGGAGGGAAGGAAGTAGGGAAAGCAAGGAAAGAAAGAGGAAGGGAAAGTTTGGCCACACAGCAGAAGAGACTTAAAAAGCTTTAAAAAATTCCTTACAAAGCATGCGCATAACCTCATAAATACACATATACACAAATATATAAGTACACACATATATACACACACAAAACACACATACACAGACTGGGCCACACCAACGCATTGCAGGGGATGGCTAGTTATATATAAAAAGTAACGTTTCCAGACTCAAGCTGTGACCTCAAACTCTCCTCCTTTCCCATGCCACACTACCACACCTGTCCCTTAGACACATTTGTGTGTATGAGTGTGTGTGTGTACATATACACACGTGAGGGCATCACCTGTTAGCTGCCTTTTTGCCGTGAGACTCCATCTCCTGCTTCCGGCAGAGCACACCTTCCATCTGCTCGATGGCCGAAGGGTCCGGTGTCCGCGGGGGTAGAGTGGCCGACTGGGTGGGATCGGGCGCCTTGGAGCGGGGCTTTGGCGAGGGGGCCGGGCTGGGCTCCTTGGACACCGAATCCAGCCGCGACCCATTCACTGTGGCGGACGACTCCGAAATCTGCAAAAAGCATGGCAGAGTAAGGAGGACCACAGCCCAACTTCGATACACAAGGATCCAGAGCGTATTTACATGAGAATTAGAGCAATTAAAATGTGCATCCTCCGTAAATTACTGTATTTGTTTCAAACTCGACCACAACAAAAATTCCAAAAATGGGATGCTGTAAATAAATAAATATTGGGCATCAAATTGATGCCTCTGTAAACTGCCCTGAGTCGCCTGAGGACTGAGAAGGGTGGTATACAAATATGTCTGAAACTGAACCCTGTGGGTCTTGTGAGCCAGAGTTCCCTGATGATGAGGATGATGGGATTCAGATTTCTGTGCCTGCCTCAGACGGTGCAGCAGGGGAAACATCAAGTCAGTTCTCAGGGGGAAAAATGTCAGTAGGATAGATAATGGCCAGGTGGAGTTGTCTTCACCTCCCCTGTTGTGGTTCAGCCTGATCCTGATCTGTGTGAACCGGATTCTCTGATAGTTTTTCCAACTGAGCAAGCTCTCCCTGACAGTGTGGAATCTGTTGTTGATGCAGAGGTCAGCGGGGATGAAAATGAAACTCAACAGCTGGAGGAAAATGTTTTGGAAGTTAGCCGTGATATCACTAGCCGTGATATCTCTCCACCTGGGGTTTTTAATGAGGACCGAAGAGAACAGATAGTTAGAGACAGAAATGTTTCCCAGTTTCTATGAAGGTCACATCGTTTACAGGAGAGACAGGCCCAGGCTTCAAAGTCAAGGGGCGTTTCAAAGAATAGCTTCTTTGGTTTAAGAGGCCTCCTGCCGGGTGCCTCTTTAGATCAAGCAACGTTTGGGACTGTGGCTGTGCCTTGGCAGAATTCCTGTGTTTCATGGCCGGTAATCCCAGAGGCTTGTAGTTATCAAGTTCATGGTTAGTAAAAGGCTAACAGGTTCCTGGTTCTTGTATTGTGGCTTTTGAAATTTTGCTCAAGTTCAGAGATTCTACTGACTGCTGTGTTTTTCTGTGGCTTTTTGACTTTGCATTTACCTTTCTTTTGTAACCAATTTTTCATCAATAAACAAGGATTGCTTTTCCTACAGTCCAGTGTGGTGTATTTAATCTTATGGTCTCGTTTCTTGAACTGGGATGCAACATCCCCAGCCTTTCCACGGTGATCTAGTCCAGCTGGACCAAGATAAAGAGAGCCTTGAAGATAGTGAAATAATGAGCAGGCAAGAATGCTTAGAATTAAGGGTCTGAAGGAGCCCTCGCTTAGCTGGTAAGCGAGAAGCCAAATCGGGCAAGGGTCATCGCAATGCATTCATGATTGCAAAAGGTATTTAGCTTTCTGACTGACAAACGGGAGTGGTCAGTTCAATGTGGCTCTTTCCATGCAAAGTTCTATGGATTAACCTTGGCTTTAAGCAGCACGCTTTTGGCTTCCTGAATCTGGGATTTTGGGTCTTGTGTTTCACTGTTTTACCATGGACTCTTGTTTGACCATTGCCTAAAGCAGTGGTTCTCAACCTTCCTAATGCTGTGACCCCTTAATACAATCCCTCATGTGGTGGTGACCCCCAACCATAACATTGTTTTCGTTGCTACTTCATAACAGTCATTTTACTACTGTTCCAAGATCCAGCAGACCTCTGAGGAAGCCTGCCATAGATGCAGGCGAAACGTCAGGAGAAATGCCTCTAGAACATGGTCATATAGCCCGAAAAAACCCACAAGAACTGAGTGATTCCGGCCATGAAAGCCTTCGACAATACACTGAACATCTCTACGGGGAGAAACTGTTCCAAGATCCAGCAGACCTCTGAGGAAGCCTGCCATAGATGCAGGCGAAACGTCAGGAGAAATGCCTCTAGAACATGGCCATATAGCCCGAAAAAACCCACAAGAACTGAGTGATTCCGGCCATGAAAGCCTTCGACAATACATTTTACTACTGTTATAAATCATAATGGAAATATCTGATATGCAGGATGCATTTTCATTTACTGGACCAAACTGGGCACAAATACCCAATGCACCCATATGTAAAAGCTAGTGGGGTTGGGGGAGGATTGATTTTGTCATTTGGGAGTTGTAGTTGCTGGGATTTATAGTTCTGAACGCCACCAGCGATGGATTTGAACAAAACTTGGCTCCCATGACCAATGGAAAACACTGGAAGGGTTTGATGGGCATTGACCTTGAGTTTGGGAGTTGTAGTTCACCTACATCCCGAGAGCACTGTGGACTCATACAATGGTGGATCTGGACCAAACTTGGCACGGATACTCAATATGCCCAAATGTGAACACTGGTGGAGTCTGGGGAAAATAGATCTTGACATTTGGGACTTGTAGTTGCTGGGATTTATAATTCATTACAATCAAAGAACATTCTGAACTCCACCAACGATAGAATTGGCTCAGACTTCCCACATGGAATCTCCATGACCATCAGAAAATACTGTGTTTTCTTATGGTCTTTGTGGTGACCCCTCTGACACCCCCTCGCGACCCCCTCAGGGGTCCCGACCCCCAGGTTGAGAAACACTGTCCTAAAGGATTATGCTTCATGTTTTTGCCTTTGGATCTTGGGAACCGTGTTTGTTGTGGCTGAGCTAGTTTCTGACGATGAGGATGATGGGATTCAGATTCCTGTTGGGTTTCAGCTTCCTGGCTCTTTGTGTATGCCTCAAATCTCTGAGCCTGCTTCCGAGGCTCTCACAGACAGTGCAGTGTCAACACAGCTGTTTTCACCAGAAAGGAATTTTAACGAAGGGAATCGCGAGCAGGTGCCTTCCCACGATGATACCGAAAGTGTAGATAAGGATTTGACCCGAGAAGCTCGCCTTGATCCGGGTCAGGCGTAGTTCATGTCTGGCAAGCAGACAGGAGGCTAGTTCGGTGCAAGGTTGTCGCAATGCTTTTATGATGCTGAGAGCCTAATTTTTTGATGTTGGGAAGGTATTTAGGCCTCCTGGAAACTCTTTGAAAGCGTCAGTTCAACGTAGCTTATTAGCCTGAAAGCTTCATGGAATAACCTTAGACTGGAAAGCAGTACACTTGGGGTTTCTTGCATTGTGATTCTTGGAGCAAATGTTTCCTTGCTTGTACTTGGGACTCTGGTTTGAACTTTGCCAATAGGATTATGTCTCCTGCTTTTACCTGAAGATCTTTGGAACTGTATCCTGCATTTAACCTTAATCTTTGGACATGCTTATTCTTTATTTTGACTTGGATTTTTTCCTCAATAAACTGTAAAACTACAGCTCTTGTGTGATGGTGTCTGGAAGCAAGGTGAAGCCTACTCTGAGTTGCAACAAAATCGGGCAAGGGTCATCGCAATGCGTTCATGATTGCAAAGGGTATTTAGCCTTCCGGCTGACAAGCGGGAGTCGTCAGTTCAATGTGGCTCTTTCCATGCAAAGTTCTATGGATTAACCTTGGCTTTAAGCAGCACGCTTGTGGAACTTTTGCATTTCTTATTCTATGTTTTGACTTTGTTTTTTTCTCAATAAACTACACAATCTACAGCTTTGGTGTGGTGGTGTTTGGAAGCAAGGTGAAACTACCCTGAGTTGCAACAAATGTAATAATAATAATTGAGTAAAATAATGAATGCAATAATAATAATAGAGTAAAATCATACATGTAATAAAAATAATAATAACAGAGTAAAATATTAAATAATGTTGACCCGAGTATAAGCCGAGAGGAACTTTTTCAGTCTATAAAAACGGCTGAAAAACTAGGCTTATACTCGAGTATATACCCTACCATCCAATTCTTCTCCCATTTATCCCTTTCCATGCTTCCCCAATATCTGTGCTCTACCTGGGTAGTTTCGGAGTCAGCATCAATCCCGTTCAGGGACGGCATCTCTACAGATGTACCTCGCTGTCCAGGACTCCTGAGGAGGAGGGAAAGATGCGAGAGTCACAACTCCTGCATTCGCCCTCTTAAAGCCCTCTACATGGCAATTGAGGTGCCCACCTCCCCGCAATGCCATTTCTCACCGCTTGTCGGGTCCCTGTTGCTGGGGTGTTGTGGCCACAGGTGGTGGCGTTGGAGGCCTCCTTTTCCTCGCCTCTTCTTGCTCTCGCCGGCGACGTTCGTTCTCTTCCATCTTGTGGAAAGAAGGAATGAAAATGTATGGAAGAGGATGTATTCTGAGGTAAAATAACTCTGAGATTCTTTTAAATAAACACTGCCACCAATCTTTAACTCTGTTTCCTTAAACTGCTATGGAACTATTTCACATAGAGGCACCCTTGAGACAGTTGTTGTTTAACAAAGAGCAAAGTTGTTTATTTGTGAGAACTTCAACACTACAGGCACTTAAGCTTAACGGTTGCAATAATGAGTTGCAGCATATGGTTACTTTAAAAACAGTTCTATACTTGGTTCCAAAAACAATTCTTCACTCCCACAAGAAACTAGCAGACTTCCCTCTGACTAGAATTCCTAAAAACTCCAGACAGTCCTTTCCCCTTTGGACTGTCCAGTGCTGCAGAATTTGAAGAGGCATGAATGGAGGGCGAAAGAGAGAAACGTGCCAAGAGAAAGGCGCATCAAGCCAACCCCAACCGAGACCACCTTCCACCTGAAAACCAATGCCCTCACTGCGGGAGAAGATGCAGATCAGGAATAGGGCTCCATAGTCACCTATGGACCCACCCTAGAGGATTATCCTACTCGGACAATGAGAGATCGCCTAAGTAAGTCTTACTACTAGCTATTCTTCCTAATAGCTAATTATATTTACTAATCAGGGGCGGCTCAACCCCTTACGCAAAGTAAGCCTTTGCAGTATAGTTGATTTTGCCCAGGAATGCTCTTGAGGCGCTCTTGGGGGAAAACAGACCTTGACATATGTGAGTTGTAGTTACTGGGATGTATAGTTCACCTACAATCAAAGAGCATTCTGAACTCCACCAATGATGGAATTGAACCAAATATGGCACACAGAACTCCCACGACGAATATATATCAGTGATTGGTTGAGGGGTGGTGGTGGTGGTGCCAAAATACTTTTGCTTACTGTTGAAAATTACCTAGGGCCGCCTCTGTTACTAACTGATCAACTCTTGCCTTCTCTGACTTCTTTTCTCCTAACACTCCCAAAACCCAACTCTCTTCTTCATCACACAAACCCTATCTCCACTCTTCAAACACCAGACCCTGACTGAGCTGTCAGATTTCAAAATGCACCCTTACAAGCAATTTTTTCTCTCCCCTCTGGCTAAGCTCCGCTCACTTTCTCCTAGTCAATTACAAAGGCTCTCCACATTTCCCTCCAGGCTGCTCCTAAGCTCCGCCCCCTCTAGGAAATGTGTTCTCTAAGGTAGCTGCGCCCTTGCCCCATTTATTTATTTATTTAAAACTTTTCTATCCCGATCTTCTCACCTCCGTAGAGGGACTCACACCGGCTTACAGCAAGTATTCAATGCTAATAGTACAATCTAAAAACACCATATAATAACGAGTTAAAATACATATCGATTAAAATTACAAATAAGCCAAATCGCCAAGATAAAATCATGTCCAACTCAGTCCGTATGTGTGGTCGATAACTTTGTTCTGTAGCCGGTTTCAACCATAACTCTCGGAATGCTTTCTTTCATAGCCAGGATTTCACCAGCCTTCTGAAGGACAGGAGGGAGGGGGCAGATCTGATCTCAATCAGGAGAGAGTTCCGTAGCCGAGGGGCCACCACAGAAAAGGCCGTCTCTTGTTCCCGCCAGCCGCGATTGCGAAAGTGGCGGGATCGAGAGCAGGGCTCCACCAGAAGACCTTAATTGTCTTGGTGGTTCATAGGGGAGAATACATTTGGACTATCTCATAAAATGGCTACCGAAGTTCTTGGGGCTACTCACTGAGCTTTCCCTGGGCCTAAAAGGTAGGCAATTCATCACAGTCGCACACGAGTTATGGGCCAAATAAAGCCCTTGCTACCCCTGCAACTGAAAGGTCTGATGAGCTGTCAGATTTTAAAATGCACCCTCCTTACAGGCAATTTTTTTCTCCCCTCTGGCTAAGCTCCGCTCACTTTCTCCTGGCCAATTACAAAGGCTCTCCACATTTCCCTCCAGGCTGCTCCTAAGCTCCACCCCCTCTAGGAAATGGGTTCTCTAAGGTGGCTGCGTCCTTGCAACATCTCATAAAATGGCTGCTGAAGTTCTTGGGCCTACTTTCTGAGCTTTCCTGGGCCTAAAAGGTAGGCAATTCATCACAGTAGCAGACGAGTTATGGGCCAAATAAAGCCCTTGCTACCCCTGCAACATAAAGAGACCTATTATTGATAGTTTGGACTCACTTTCTCCCTCTGCCTCAAGAAGGACACATCCCCTGCTCTCCCCCCTTTCACCACATTCTATGCCCACACACCGTTGTGAGCTTCTCCAAGGCCAGAAAGCGCTCCTCCCAGGCAGCTGCCGATTTCTGGAAGCCTTCGTGGCGCTTGATGAGGTTCTCCACTTCGTCCACATTGCTGCCCAGCTCGGCAGAGCGCACAATCGGCTCCTGGCTGGATAGCCAAGCCTCGGCCATGCTGGCATCACGTCCAAACATCAGCACCTCCATGACTGCAAAGGAAAAGAGAGGAGAAACGGAGTGAGTTAGTGAGGGAATGAGGCCAGAGCATCCCAACGCAACGCTATATACCACTGCACTTGTATGTTTCCAGGCCACAATATTTATTTATTTATTTATTATTATTATTTATGTAAAACTTTTATATCCCGATCTTCTCAACCTCCACGGAGGGACTCAGACTGGCTAACAGCAAGGATTCAATGCCACAATATAGTCTAAAACATCATACAATGGCAATAGATTAAAATACATCTATATCTATAATAAAAGTGAATGTTTGTATGTATGTATGCGGCGGGAGGTGTATGTGGCAACTTTCTGATTGGCTGCCACTTTCACTGGCCACTGTGACCAACACAGGTGACGCACCTGGACCAAACTTGGCACACATAACCCCCATGACCCTCTTTACGTTCTGGTGCGGTTTGGGGGAGGTGGACCATGGATTATGGGATTTGTAGTACTTTCAAATGGATTGGTTTCCAAGGAGTACTGTGGCCCCCAACAAAGACCAATAAAGACCAAACTTGGCACACCAAGATCTACTATGTGAGTTGTCTTCAGATCTGTAATGCCATAAAGACACTACCATTTTCAGCTGCTAGATACTCCCCACTTTCTGCCACTTGCCCCAAAGATCTCCACAGCTCTATTCCCTAATCCTGCACCTCCAGGTATCCTCACTTTCCCTCCTTGCTTTTGCCTTACCTATTTGTAGCCAGTCCATTTTTTCCCGCCACTTGTTGTTGATCTCCTTCCGTCGGTCCTGCAGCTGGGTCAGTTTCTCTGCAATCTGGGTAGGAATTAAGAAGCAAAGAGGAACACAGTTCCCGGAGTCATACATTTCTTTTTTCCCATACAAAGTTGTGAGAAATATTAAATATTAACTAGGTATTTTTGATTACAAAAGTGTGATTCAAGCACTGAAAGAGTGAGTAGGTCGAAGCCTGTTAGAGTTAGTGGGCCGAAGCTAGTGTCGTCCTGAGGAGTGTAAGGTAAACCTCAGTGTGAGAGAAAGCCTGTGTGAGGGAATTCCTCAGTGGGGGAATAGGCCTCATAGTTAGTAGGGCTGAGTGTGAGGTTGGCCTCGTTATGAGAAGGCCTTGTGTGTGGAGGGTCTTTTGTTAATAAGCCCACTTGCCCAACAAAGGTTATGGGCCCAGTATAGCCCAGTATAACCCAGAACAGACCAGCAGAGACCATATTGAGGTTGAAGAAATATGGTGATGGCATTTCAAGCAAGTGGACTGCTTTTTCAAATGTTGAATGCTAGCAATTATGCCACATGGTCATTTAAAATTAAAATTTTCTTGTTATGATTTAAATTGGAGATTTTAAAAATAAAAAATAGAAGGGGTGTCAGAAATATTAAATATTAATTAGGTATTTTTGATTACAAACGTGTGAGTCAAGCATTGAAAGAGTTAGTAGCCTTTTGGAGTTAGTGAGCCAAAGCTAGTTTAGTCCTGAGAAGTATGAGGTAAACCTCAGTGTGAGAGAAAGCCTGTGTGAGGGAACACCTCAGTGGGAGAATAGGCCTCATAGTTAGTAGGGCTGAGTGTGACGTTGGCCTCGTTATGAGAAGGCCTTGTGTGTGGAGGGTCTTTTGTTAATAAGCCTACTTGCCCAACAAAGGTTATGGGCCCAGTATAGCCCAGTATAACCCAGAACAGACCAGCAGAGACCATATTGAGGTTGAAGAAATATGGTGATGGCATTTCAAGCAAGTGGACTGCTGTTAGAAAAGTGTGAGTCAAGCACTGAAAGAGTTAGTAGGCCAAGCCTGTTAGAGTTAGTGAGCCAAAGCTAGTGTCGTCCTGAGGAGTATGAGGTAAACCTCAGTGTGAGCGAAAGCCTGTGTGAGGGAACACCTCAGTGCGAGAATAGGCCTCATAGTTAGTAGGGCTGAGTGTGACGTTGGCCTCGTTATGAGAAGGCCTTGTGTGTGGAGGGTCTTTTGTTAATAAGCCCACTTGCCCAACAAAGGTTATGGGCCCACTATAGCCCAGTATAACCCAGTACAGACCAGCAGAGACCATATTGAGGTTGAAGAAATATGGTGATGGCATTTCAAGCAAATGGACTGCTTTTTCAAATGTTTAATGCCAGCAATTATGCCACATGATCATTTAAAACTAAAATATTCTTGTTATGATTTAAATTGGGGGAATTTTGTATTAAAAAATAGAAGGGATGTCAGCAATATTAAATATTAATTAGGTATTTTTGATTACAAAGGTGTGAGTCAAGCATTGAAAGAGTTAGTTAGTTGTTGTTGTTGTTATTATTATTATTAGTAGTAGTAGAAGTAGTAGGTCAAAGCCTGTTAGAGTTAGTGAGCCAAAGCTAGTGTCGTCCTGAGGAGTGTAAGGTAAACCTCAGTGTGAGAGAAAGCGTGTGTGAGGGAACACCTCAGTGGGAGAATAGGCCTCATAGTTAGTAGGGCTGAGTGTGACGTTGGCCTCGTTATGAGAAGGCTTTGTGTGTGGAGGGTCTTTTGTTAATAAGTCCACTTACCCAACAAAGGTTATGGGTCCAGTATAGCCCAGTATAACCAGTACAGACCAACAGAGACTATATTGGGATTGAAGCAATATGGCGATGGCATTTCAAGCAAGTGGGCTGCTGTTAGAAAAGTGTGTGTCAAGCACTGAAAGAGTTAGTAGGTCAAGCCTGTTAGAGTTAGTGAGCCAAAGCTAGTGTCGTCCTGAGGAGTATGAGGTAAACCTCAGTGTGAGCGAAAGCCTGTGTGAGGGAACACCTCAGTGGGAGAATAGGCCTCATTGTTTGTAGGCCTTAATGTGAGGTAGGCCTTGTTATATGAGAAGGCCTTGTGAAGGTTGAACATTATTTTTGTTATGGAAACCTTGTTTTTGTAAATATTATTTTGCTATGAAGAAAAGCCTCTTAGGGAAGAGATAATGTTGATCAGTGTGTTTTTGTTCTTTTTATCACTTTGGGCTACTGGTGCTGGGCTACACTGCTGCTAAGTTACTCTGCTATACATTTATGAGGAGGGTCTTTTGTTGGCCCACACACCCAACAAAAGTAGTGTTTTGATTTGACACCAATATTTGTCAACAGGCAACTCAAAGGCACATATATACACACACACAGGCTGAAGGGAGTCAAAGTGCAGCTCTCCAAATGTTAATGCACGGCAACTCTGATAGCTAACAGAGGAGCAGGTTGGGATTTGTGGCCCGTCAACATGGGAAGAGTGGTCCTTTGCTGGGCCATGAATCAAGTCCTCCTGTACCAATCCAAAAAGCTTACCTTGTCCGAGGCATAATGCCCCTTGGCTAGCAACTCGTTGCCCATGGCAATGCAGTCGTTGAAGCTGTCAGCCCGCGCCTCGACTTCAGCCTTGATGCCCTGGTGATTCTTAATGACCAAATCAGCAGCCGACACATCCCTAAGAGGTTGGGAAGAGAGATTTCTTTATGTATTCATCTTGCCGTTCTTCTCGTGAGCTCACAGATGTGTACACGGTTCTCCATATTTTTAGCCTTGCAACAATCCTGTGAAGCAGGGCAGGCTGAGAGAAGAGGTGACCGGTTGTTGTCGTTCAGACAGAGGCTGAAGACCAGGGGATTGTTTTCTCAGAGCCCGGGAGGGCTGATGGGTCTTGCAGTGAGGGAAATTATGGGATTATGGAGAAATTAGGAAAGTCCCTTCGCTAGAATTGTTTAAAAAAATTCTTTTTATAATTTTTTTAAAAAGGACCTTAAAACCTGGCTCTTCCGCTGCACCTTTGATGAGTAAGTATACAATTCCACATGATTGCTCAGTCTCAACGTTTTGTCATTGGAGTATACGTCCCCCCCGCCCCCCTCAGGGGAAAGCTTGGATTCCTGGCTGGTGTGGAGTGCAAGGCGAATTCTGGCTGAGGTACAACACTGGCGTCCAAAATGTGCTGGGGCTTCCGACTGGTTAATCTCCTTCCATCGATCCATCCATCCCCTTACCTGGGCTTCTCCTGAGCGTCTATCTGGAGGTTGACGTCGTCCATCCAAAGGAGGAGGTCGCGCACCATGCGGAAAAAGCGGAATTTGTCAACGGTGTCCATGAGAAGGTGCCGGCGGCCGCTGCTGCTGCTGAGCAGGTCGGACCATGCCTCGCTCACGGACTGCTCATGCCTTCGGATGTCGTCTGCCTTCTCACCGGCGTAGGCCTTCTGCAGCCGGGCAGCATCATCCTGGACTTGCTTCACCTGTTGAGACAAAGAAGCCATGAGCTGCAGCCGAGTCTGGGTTACATTCACTTTTCAATTCCATTAAAAATATATATATTGCATCTCAAGTGTTTCAGATAAAGTATAATCTGTATGTGGTTAAAGGATATTTAAGCTGGAGAGTGTGCCAATTGTTTTCCTCACCCATAAACCCCATAAGCAGGCACGCCCGGGCTTTAGCACCACTGGTTAATCACCAGCAGCAACAGATCTTACCAATCAAAAGGTTGGCAGTTCAAAGCCCGGGTTGGGGTGAGCACCCGACCTTCAGCCCAGCTCACTGCCCACCTAAGTAGTTCAAAAACAGCTGTGAGCTGTGAGTAGAGAAATTAGGCACCACTTAAGCAGGGAGGTATTTTATGGCACCATAAATACCAGAAAATGCCAATGATCAAAGTAAGGAGGAAGTCTGTGATCAAGGGCTCTTCGACATAGAGGATGGAGTGACAGCACCCCTCTGTGGCACAACCTCCATGACGCCGAAGTTGGGAAAAATGCGGACATAATATCTCTATCTTTTGCCTGTCCTGTCTGTTTAATGGCATTTAATGTTTGCTGTGTATGTGCTCTGTGATCGACCCTGACAAGGGCGGAATATAAACGCTGCAAATAAATAAATACCTGGGTGCTCAGGGCCTGGATGTCATGCTCGTAAGCGCTGTGCATCCTCTGCATGGCCTCGGCCGTGTTCAGGTCCCGCCCCACTTCGTCGGGTAGCTGCTTCTGCTTGTTCTGGACCTGGCTGAGGGTCTCCCGGGCATCGTGGTAAAAGCGGTGCAGCTCATAAGAGGCGGCCAGCATCTGGCTCCGGGTGTCAATGAGTTCCAAAAGGTCGGCCCAGGCCTCATTCAGGCTGTCCTTCCACTCAGCGATGGTGGCGTTATCCGAGTGGCCGGCGGAGATCATGTTGTCCGCTAGCTGGTTCACAGTGTCTACTCGCTCCTGACCGATGGTGCTGGTATCCCGCGAGAACTCCCGGAACTTGTCTCGTAGCATCTGCACATCAAAATCACCACCATCATGGAATTGGAAGGGGCAACATTTTTTTAATTCTAAGAAGCCACCCCAACTATCTATATACATAAAAATCAACATATATATATATATATACACACACACACACACACACATGCACACACACACACCTGAAAGGTAGTTCGCTAAGGAAGCAAGGCCACAAACAGATCTGAGCTCAGAGGATGACAATGAAAATCCAGGTGAACAGTTTAATGAGCAGTTAGATAGGAGATTTAGGTTCCGTCAACATAGAGCTTCTCAAGAGAGAGTACGAAGGGCAAGCCCCACTGCTCCCCCTTTACAAATACACTTTTTCTACTTCAGGGTTTTAACACTTTTAACATTTTATCTTGCACATTTGTGATTGATTTTATTATGTTATTTTGCATTGTCTATTTTATTTTGTTGTATTATATATTTGTTGTGTTTAATTTTCTATTGTTTTGTATATTATTTTGTTGTATTATTTTTCGGCTTGGCCTCATGTTAGCTGCCCCGAGTCCCCATTGAGGAGATGGGAGATGGTGGCAGAGTATAAATAAATAAGGATTATTATTATTATTATTATTATTATTATTATTATTATTATTAGATTAAGCCACCTATTAGCGAAAAAGTCCTTATCAGTTTCCCCGAGAAGAAGGCATGATTTTCTCTCTACATTAGTTAGCCCAGCAGATGGGTTTGGAGTATAGATCTATTGTCAAGTCAAGGGATTTCTAGTACCATGTTCCATGTTCCCTTTTGTTCATGTCTCATGATTCCAAGTTTTGAGGACTGTTCCTGAATCTCATGTTTCGGATTTATTCTGCTTTTGTATTCCTGGTATTTTGATTTTTGTGAATTATTCCTGATATTTTGGACTTTGTTTTTTTTTTTTTTTTTTTTGTAATACTATTTTGCTGAATTGCTTTTCATATATATTCTTCAATAAACTGCTTTGCTATTTTACCTTGGGCTGGAGTGTGTGTTAAGTACAGAGGTGGTCCCCAACCTTGAAGTACGACAGAGAGTCGAGTCACTCCCACTAGCAATGGATGTGGACCAAAATTGGCACACAGGCCCTCCATGACCAACAGAAAATACTGGTGTAGTTTGGGAGGAATTAACCTTGAATTTAAGGAGTTATAGTTCACCTATATCCAGAGGGAACTATGAACCCAACCGACAATGGATCTGGACCAAATCTGGCACACAGACACTCCACTCCATGACCAACTTTAAGAGCTAGCACCATCTTCGGAGAGGGAACTCACAGTGACGTGTTCGTAGTCCTGTCCAAGTTCGTGGGAGGCGGCCACCACTTCCCGCTCCGAGATCCATTGCTCCAAGTCGTCCACCTCCCGCTTCAGCTGGCAGAGCCGGAGCTGCTCTTGTAGCTTAGCACGGCGCTCCTCCGCCAGGTCTTTCAGGCTGGCGTAGAGCTTGTCCACTTGGCCTTGACGGAGATTGATCCGCTCACTGCCAGAAAAGAGGGGAAAAAGAAGCAGAGAGTAAGACGAAGGGCTCATCCAGACAGTATCTTTATCCCAGGAGCTTCTGCAACAAACAGGAGGGTGGCCAGGCACCGCTCCCTCAAAATGCGGGAGGAAGCATTACAAACAGCAAAAAACTCGCGATCTTTAGGTACAGGAATGTGGGGAGTGATGCTGTAACGAAGCAACCACTTTGTAAAGACACCACCAGAAGCAGTAGTAGGGACATCACCGATTTATCAGGGTCTCCTACTATTTGTAATGGATTTACTAAATTGATAACACAGCTAACAGCTTGTACTATTTTGTTGGTCTTTCTTCAATGTGTAGCGCGGCTTGACTTGAAAGTATTCGAAACAGAGACTTGGCTTTAAAAGAAACTGTAACAAGTTTGTTGAAGTATAGAAGAAGCTTGATGGTTTCAATGTTTCTTAACTCTTAGAGGCACATTTCTTCAGTGGTTACATTTATAACTTTTCATAAGACAACTCTTGAGAGGACTGTTCCTTCCACTAGACAGGTTTTAAACTTATTTTCCTTTCAAATGTGTTTCTTACTTAACAGATCACTTCAGGTACCAGCTTATTCTTTCCCTATGTTATTTCTGTTGCAGTAACAATGTTTACTGGGTTACTCTCCCCTTTTTCCTCATACACTAATTACTAATCTAAATAAGTCAACTTGACCTATCTAAACCTCACAGGCTAAAAGCCTAAACCTTCCTGATTCTCAACACAGTAGAACCAGCCATTCCCTGCAGTTCTCTGACTACAGACTGTCTTACTGATTCTCACCACAGTAGAATCAGCCTTCCCTGCAGTTCTCAGACTACAGACTGCTTTACTGGTTCTCAACACTGTAGAACCAGCCTTCCCTGCAGTTCCTAGACTACAGACTGCTTTACTGGTTCTCAACACTGTAGAACCAGCCTTCCCTGCAGTTCCTAGACTACAGACTGCTTTACTGGTTCTCAACACTGTAGAACCAGCCTCCCCTGCAGTTCCTACACTACAGACTGACCATTTTAAAATGCCTCCCCTGCCAAGTGGCAGTTGGCTCCGCCCCTTTTCCCATGGCAACCAGGCTCAGAGTGAGCTGAGCTGGCTACCATTCCCCCAGTTATGCTATTTTAAATACTTACTCTTTTTAAACACTTATCTACAATCATACATGACTAAAGGTTAAAATTCACACTTCACCACAGATGTCTATGAGTTTCAAGATGGCAATGGTTTGGTCAATGATACTGGTGCAGAGAATGACCAGAATATTCCTGTTCAAAGTTTAGTTTCCCATAAGAATGTCCCTGAAGGGTGTGGGGATGATGGTGTGCTTCCTGAATTGTTACCAGAGAGTTCTCATGATTTTGGGGTTTGAAAATAGCTCGGCATCTGGCCCGGCTGCAGAAATTAATGAGCAAATAGATAGATGGGAGGAGATTAGTCAAAACAGAAAAGCCGAACAGTGGCTTTGGCGTTCTGCCAGGCTGAGACAGAAGAAGACAAGGGAATCTCAGGTAAAGCAAAACCAATTTCTGAGTGCTTGGGATAGCTTAACAAAGAGAAAAAAGTTCCAAGTACAGGGAATGTAGTCAGATAAAGCATCATTTGGAATCAAGTCAAGATCTCATCCTTGTTTCGTGGAAGCCTTGCTTAGAAGATTCATGTTTAAGTGCCTTTTGTTTCATGGTTTTAGGATTTTATTAGAGACGTTTTGCCTTTGTTTCATGGACTTTGCTGGACTACTACCCTGGACTACTTTGTTCCTGTTTATCTTCCTACCTAATTGGATTTACCTATTTCTTTAAAGTGCTTTTACACTTTACTGCTTTTTAATTATCTTCAATAAAATGATTGTTTTCCTATCCAACGGTGTGGTGTTTAAAGTCAGGACAGGCTTTTCCTGTCCTGGAGTGCAACAGGAGCTTCCGCAGCAAACAGGAAGGTGGTCAGACGCCGTTCCCTGTAAACACGGAAGCAATAGATACACATGACAAAAAACACGAGATTTTCAGGTGCGGGAATATCTCGATTCTGAGCCAAAAATCCGCAACTTCGAATGTCTGTATGTCCCTGCACTCGGAAATCATGGGTTTGTTCCCAGGTTTTAGATTACTGTTCCTGATTGGTCGGTTCCTAAAAAGAAGGTGACAGTTAACCAGAAGGTGAAAACTTTGTTTGTGTGCCAGAAACTTCATGAATCGTGTGGGCCGGAGGTTTAGCACAGCTGGTAAATCATCAGCAATTATAAGATCTATCCACCAAAAGGTTACAAGTTCGAAGCCCTGGTTTGGCGTGAGCTGCTAACTGTCAGCCTAGCTCATTGTTTACCTAAGCAATTCGAAAATGGCTTTAGCTGTGATTAGAGAAATTAGGTACTGCTAAAAGTGCCATAAAGAAAGAAGATCAGAAAATGCTGGGCGACTAAAAGGAAGTGGGAAGTCCTTATGGCTCTTCGTTATAGAGCAACAGCACCCACTGGACTCGAGTCCAAACTTCCATGGTACCTCCTTCTGTCCTGTCTATCTGTGTATTGTCTATACAAAGCGGCATTGAATGTTTGCCGTGTATCTGTACTATGATCCGCCCTGAGTCCCCTTTGGGGTGAGAAAGATGGAATATAAATAAATCGTTATTATTATTATTATTATTAATAATAATAATAATAATAATAATAATATTTCTCTGGCCTTAGCTTCAAAATGCATTTGGGGTATAAGTGTTTCCTCACCTCTCCGGGTGTCCATTGTTAACCATGTCACGGCTCTGGAGGGAGAGCTGGTGGATGGTCTGTGCGTAGTCCTCCAGGGCTTGCTCCATCACTAGGTGGTTCTTCACCATGGCTTGGGCTATGAGTTCATCCTAGGGAAGGGAAGCAACCTCTGGTTTGGTTTGGAAAGTCGTAGTAGTGGCAGAAGGATCAAAGCCTGGAGAACATGCCATTCATCATAGAGACCCCAAGGGTCATCCACTCCAAACCCTTTCACCATCACCATCACCATCACCATCATCATCGAACCATACAATCCTAGAGTTGGAAGAGACCACATGGGACATCCAGTCCCTCCCTGTTCTGCCATAAAGGAAGCACAATCTAAGCCCACCCAAAAGATGGCCATCCAGCCTCTGCATCATCATCATCATCATCCAACCATACAATCCTAGATTTGGAAGACCACATGGGGCATCCAGGCACAATCTAAGCCCTCCCAAAAGATGGCCATCCAGCCTCTGCATCATAATCATCATCATCACCATCATCGCCATCATCATCGAACAATACAATTCTAGAGTTGGAAGAGACCACATGGGACATCCAGTCCCTCCCTGTTCTGCCAAAAGGGAAGGCACAATCGAAGCCCTCCTAACAGATGGTCATCCAGCCTCTGCATCATCATCATCATCATCCAACCATACAATCCTAGATTTGGAAGACCACATGGGGCATCCAGGCACAATCTAAGCCCTCCCAACAGATGGCCATCCAGCCTCTGCATCAACATCATCATCATCATCATCATCGAACCATACAATCCTAGAGTTGGAAGAGCCCACCTGGGACATCCAGTCCCTCCCTGTTCTGTCTTAAGAGAAGACACAATCTAACCCCTCCCAACAGCTGGCCACCCAACCTATACATCATCATCATCATCATCATCATCATCATCATCATCATCGTACCATACAATTCTAGAGTTGGAAGAGACCACATGGGGTATCCAGTCCCTCCCTCTTCTGCCATAAGGGAAGTCACAATCTAAACCCTCCCAACAGATGGCCATTCAGCCTATGTATCATCATCATCATCATCGAACCATACAATCCTAGAGTTGGAAGAGACCATATGGGGCACCCATCATCATCATCATCATCATCATCATCATCGAACCATACAATCAATGGAAGAGCCCACATGGGACATCTAGTCCCTCCCTATTCTGCCATAAGAGAAGGCAAAATTTAAGCCCTCCCAACAGATGGCCATCCAGCATATACATCATCATCATCATCATCATTGAACCATACAATCTTAGATTTGGAAGAGACACAATGTAAGCCCTTCCAACAGATAGCCATCCAGCCTTTGCATCATCATCATCATCATCATCATCATCATCATACCATACAATTCTAAAGCTGGAAGAGACCACATGGGACATCCAGTCCCTCCCTGTTCTGCCATAAGGGAAGGCACAATCGAAGCCCTCCCAACAGATGGCCATCCAGCCTGTGCATCACCGTCATAATCATCGAACCATACAATCCTAGAGTTGGAATAGACCATATGGGGCATCCAGTCGAACCCCTGCCATGCAGAAAAAGCACAATCATAGCATCCCTGACAGATGGCCATCCAGACTCTGCTTTAAAAGCCTCCAAAAAAGGAGCTTCCACCGTTGAACAGCTGTTTTTATGTTCAGGAGGTTCTTTCTAATGTTCAGGCAGAACCTCCTTTCCCGTCATATGAACCAATGGCATGTGCCTTGTCGCTTGGCGCACCTTTGCCTTCTCCTCTGAGATCATGTGCAACTCCTGCTCCCCCATCCAGGCCTCGGCCTCCGCGGCATCGAAGTAGAACTGCTGGGCCATCTGGGCTTGCTCCAGCCGCCCGTGCCGCTGCTCCACCTGGTTCTGCAGCTCCTGCCACATCTCCTGCAAGGCTTCCACACGGCCCTGCAGCTCGGCCTCCAGACCGCTGCACGCTAGCCCTTGCCACCTCCCGAGGATGTCGTTGATGCGCGGCTGGTGGCCCTGGATCTCCTTCTGGAGGGTCTGGGAAAGAGAGAGAGCATCAGGAAGGAGCCATTCTCCTGGGCACACGAGAAAGTGGAAACAGGGATGGTTATCCACCCAAGCTCTACCTGGTTTTTCTTGATCAGGAGCTGGACGGTGGGAAGATCTTTGCCATGATCGGTGGAGACCGCCATGGGCATCCGCTCCTTCACCCACAACTGTGGCACAGAAGGGAAGTTTTATTATTATTATTATTATTATTATTATTATTATTATTATTATTATTTAAAACATTGATATTCCGCCCTTCTCACCCCGAAGGGGACTCAGGGCAGAGCACAGCATATACACGGCAAGCATTCAATGCCAGGACACAAATTCATATACACATACATAAACATTTATCAAAATATTACAATACACCATTTAAAACCGTCCTAGTCATTCGCGTCAAACCTAATTGTCCTGATCATCTTTCCTATTGCCGCTTTATTGCCCTGTCCCGAAAGCTTGGTCCCACAGCCATCGTTCTGAAGGACAGGAGGGAGGGGGCCAACCTGATCTCACCAGGAAGGGAGTTTCATAGCCGGGGAGCCATCACCAAGAAGGCCCTGTTTCTCGTCCTCCTTCTGGCAGGATGGAAAGCAGGGTCTCCCCAGAGGATCTTAATCTCTGTGATGGTTCATAAGGGGAGATGTGTTCAGACAGGCAAATTGGGCCGGGTTTAGGGTTTTCTAGGCCAAAGCCAGCACTTTGAATTGTGCCCGGTAGTAAACTGGCAGCCAGTGGAGCTGGCATAACATGGGAGTTGTTTGCTCCCTGTATGCAGCCCCAGTTATTTACCTGGCTGCCTCTCGTTGGACTATTTGAAGCTTCCGAGCAGTCTTCAAAGGCAACCCCACGTAGAGTGTGTTGCAGTAGTCTATCCTGGATGTAACAAGAGTGTGGACCACCATGGCCAAGTCTGACTTCCCAATGCGCACAAGCTTTAACTGCTGCAACCTGGAATTCCAGGCTCAGTGATGAGTCCAGAAGGACCCCCAAGCTGCAAACCTGGGCCTTCAAGGGGAGTGTGACCCCATCCAGCACAGGATGTGACCCTATATCCTGTTCGGCCTTGCGACTGACCAGGAGGACCTCTGTCTTGTCTGGATTCAACTTCAATTTGCTCGCCCTCATCCAGACTGTCATAGCGGCCAGGCAAAGTCAACATCGACACCGAAATACACCGCCTGAGCTCTGCGAGTGCAGCATTTTTCCGAATGAAGCAGAGAGTGTTTAAGGACCGGGACATCCATAGGGATACCAAGGTGCTTGTTTATAAAGCTATTGTCTTCCCAACCCTGTTATACGCCTGCAAAACGTGGACTGTCTACAGACGTCACATGCAACTCCTGGAACGATTCCATCAGAACTGCTTCCGGAAAATCCTGCAAATTTCTTGGGAAGACAGGCGGACAAACGTCAGTGTGCTGGAAGAAGCAAAGACCACCAGCATTGAAGCGATGGTCCACCGCCATCAACTCCGCCACGTTGTCTGGATGCCCAACCACTGTCTCCCAAAGCAGTTGCTCTACTCCGAACTCAAGAACGGAAAACGGAAAGTTGGTGGACAGGAAAAGAGATTCAAAGATGGGCTCAAAGCCAACCTTAAAAACTCTGGCATAGGCACTGAAAACTGGGAAGCCCTGGCCCTTGAGTGCTCCAGTTGGAGGTCAGCTGTGACTAGCAGTGCTGCAGAATTTGAAGAGGCACGAATGGAGGGCTTAAGAGAGAAACGTGCCAAGAGGAAGGCGCATCAAGCCAACCTCAACCGAGACTGCTTTCCACCTGGAAACCAATGCTCTCACTGCGGGAGAAGACGCGGATCAAGAATAGGGCTCCACAGTCACCTACGGAGCCAACGCCAGAACACTGATCTTGGAAGACTATCCTACTCGGACAACGTGGGATTGCCTAAGTAAGTAAGTAAGAGGCCAGGCACCTGTTCAGGACTTGGACAGCCTCCTTAGCATCTGGTGGAAATGAGTGATAGATTTGGACGTCATCTGCGTACAGATGGAATCGAACTCCAGGGGCTTAAACAACATGGGGAGCAATACTGAGCCCTATGGGACCTCATAGGACAATGGCTGTGGGGTCGAGCAAGAGTCCCCCAGCAACACCTTCTGGGTATGACCCTCCAGGAAGGACTGGAGCACTGCAGAACAGTACCCCCAAGACCCTCAACAAAAGCAAGATATTGGGTTCCCGCAACCCCACCATTCTTCCCAGGACTTACAATTTCGTCCTCCAAGTCGCGGTTGAACTGGTGCTCCTCCTTCGAGGCCAGCAGCTTCTCGCAGCGCTCCCGCAAAGGCGCCCGTAGCTCCACAAACCTGTCCTCCACCGTCCGCAGTTTACCATCCACCTCCACCATGTTGGAGTCCTCCTGGCTGAGGGCCAAGGCCTGGGCTTTCAGGCCCTCCACCTCCTTCTCCCGGACAGCCATCTGGTTCTCCATCATCTGGGTGAGAAAAGCCAGCTCTTTAAGCCACTCCTCGAGGATTCATGAACCCCGAAACTTTAAGCTGCCGAAAAAGAGGCACGGATGCCGCCCTCCTCTGTCTCCACGGATGACGCAACGCTCACCTGCTGCTTCTTGAGCAAAATGTTGACGCTGGTCAAGTCCTTGCCGTAGTCGTCGGAGTGGAGCTGGGTCTGCAGGCCGCTCAGCCAGGCTTCCATGGCAGAACAGCTCTGGGTGAAGAGCTCGGCTCGGTTGGCGTCAAAGAGGCACTGAGCCTTGCTCTGCGTGCTGGATTCCAGCTCCTCCCAAAGCTTTTGCAGCCCCGTGAGCTTCTCCTGCACCACCGGGTCCAACTCTGGCTTTTCGGACACCAGCTGCTCCCCTTCCTACCAAAAAAATGGAAACGCAGATGGAGAGTTAGAACAATACCATGGCACAGGACTAGTATGGTGGTTTGTGCTGGGCTGGCATGTGGGAGATCTGGATTTGCTTAACCTGGGGGTCAGGACCCTTGGGAGGGTCACCATAGACCAGTGATGGGCAACCTTTTGAGCGTGGTGTGTCAAAATTCGCCAAAAAAACTGAGCATAATTCAGGTGGTGTGTCACTTCAAGAAAAAAAAACCATAATTTTGCAATATTTAGTTTAAATAACAAAAAATATATAATTGTAATTCCCACTTTCTCTCTTATCATGTTGTTCTCCCTCTCTTTATGTAAATAATATCTTTTTTGGAGTGTTTATTAAAAATATAATTTAAAAAACCCAACAAAATATTATTTATTTTAAATTTAATTTAAATGTATTTCTAGCATTTAATATGCTATTTAATGTATTTCTAATAATAATAATAATAATGCAATAAAAATAAAGTAACATTGCAAAATAATATTTTGATATTTAATTTACGATTTCATTTAAGGCATATATATATATATATAAAGGCATATATTAAAAATATTTAAAATGCATTAAATTAAATGTCAAATTAAAATTCAATTTAGCATTTCATTTAAGGCTTTCTGAAATATTTGAGCAATATAGCAAAGTATTATTTATCATTTAATTTAATTTAAATATGTAACTCCTTAATATTTAGGAAACAATGCAAAATAATATTCGTTTACTTAATAATTAAATAAACCAATATTATTTTGCAATGTGACCTAAATATTAATAATAATTAAATATTTTTAAATTTGACATTTAATTTAATGCATTTTAATATTTGAATAATATAGCAAAGTAATAGTATTTATCATTCAGTTTAAATATGAAACTCCTTCATATTTAGGTAACATTGCAAAATAATAATTTCTTTCCTACTTATTTTTTAAAATGGCATAAAATAAATAAATAATATCCGGTGGGCGCGTGTCAGTAGAAATGGCTACGTGTGTCAGTACTGACACGCGTGTCATAGGTTCGCCATCACGGCCATAGACTATCAGAAAACATATATTTATGATGGTCTTAGGAACCCTTTTAGCCGAGAAAGCTGAAGATCTCTCCGCCTGTCCTTCTCTTTCTTTTTGGAAACAGATGGTGAATCTGGGTTGTTGTAGGTTTTTTCGGGCTATATGGCCATGGTCTAGAGGCATTCTCTCCTGACGTTTCGCCTGCATCTATGGCAAGCATCCTCAGAGGTAGTGAGGTGTGATGGTGAATCCTCCCACCAAAGGTCCTTCTCCGCTGTGATTGCCTGGCCTTTCAGCCAAGGGGAGGGTTGTTTGTGAGACCCCAAGTGGGGAGGGGAGAGCAGGCGTGCTCGGCACATGGTAGCATAGTGGGCATGTGCCAGGTAAGGCTGGAGGGAGGCGCCAGCTCGTCCCTTCAAGGCATGGGGGTTCTGTGTGGGAAGTCTGCCCCAATTATATTGTCGGTGGGGTTCAGAATGCTCTTTGATTGTAGGTGAACTCTAAATCCCAGCAATTACAACTCCCAAATGTCAAGGTCTATTTTCTCCAAACTGCACCAGTGTTCACAGTTGGGCATACTGAGTATTTGTGCCAAGTTTGGTCCAGATCTATCGTTATTTGAATCCACAGTGCTCTCTGGATGTAGGTGAACTACAACTCCAAAATGCAACGTCAATGCCTACCAAACCCTTCCAGTATTTTCTGTCGGTCATGGGAGTTCTGTGTGCCAAGTTTGGTTCAATTCCATCATTGGTGGAGCTCAGAGTGCTCTTTGGTTGTAGGTGAACTATAAATCCCAACAACTACAACTCCCGAATGTCAAGGTCTATTTCCCCCCAAACTCCGCCAGTGTTCACATTCGGGCATATTGAGTATCTGTGCCAAGTTTGTTCCGGATCCATCATTGTTTGAGTCCACAGTGCTCTCTGGATGTAGGTGAACTACAACTCCCAAACTCAATGCCCAGTATGGAAGCTTCCGGAGCCCCCGGTGGCCAGTGGCTTAAACCCTTGTGCTGGCAGGACTGAAGACTGACCGTTCGTAGGTTCGAATCCAGGGAGAGCGTGGATGAGCTCTCTCTGTCAGCTCCAGCTCCCCATGTGGGGACATGAGAGAAGCCTCCCACAAGGATGGTAAAACATCCGGGCGTCCTCTGGGCAACGTCCTTGCAGACGGCCAATTCTCTCACACCAGAAGCGACTTGCAGTTTCTCAAGTCGCTTCTGACACGAAAAAAAGGGAGTTCTGTGTGCCAAGTTTGGTTCAATTCCCGAATTGATTGTAGGTTAATTATAAATCCCAGCAATGACAACTCCCAAATGACAAAATCAACCCTCGCTCCCAACCTGTCAGGTTTTACAATGTATTGTAATGTAATATAGCTGAGTCATGCACTACTAATGCGCTTCTATTGGAAATGCTGAGTCATGCATTAACTGTATATAGGGAATCATTTGGGGAATGTGTTCTGGCCTAGTCCAGGTGATTGTGAATGATGTAATCCTGGGTCTGAGTTAAGTTAATGAGTTGGGAACCAATCAGAGACTGCTATGTGTAAATGAATTGTATATAAGGAAGTCGTGTACAGTGTATATCTCTCCTTGTGCTGTGATGTTGTTCGTCGAAGGCTATATGTAATTAAAAGAACCTGTCTGCTAAGACAAGATATAACTGTATGTTGTGGTAAGTTTGTAATATCATCTAGACTGGGGGAAAGACAATGGTAAAACTGACAATGGCCGGGCATGTGCTCAAGTGTCTGTAAAAGGTTCCAGAGTGACTGCAGGCTGTGGGAGCAGGTGACTGAAAATACTGTGCAGGAAGAAGCTACTGGAAAGCACTGAAGTTGTGCAACTGATCTGCTGCTGAATTGTGAAGTTAATCTCAACACAACCCCACCAGTATTCAAATTTGGGCGTATCGGGTATTTGTGCCAAATTTGGTCCAGTGAATGAAAATATATCCTGCATATCAGATATTTACATAACAATTCATAATAGTAGCAAACTGACAGTTATGAAGGAGCAAGGAAAATAATGTTATGGTTGAGGGTCACCACAATTAAGGGGGTCGCAGCATTGCAAAGGCTGAGAAACACTGCTCTAGTCCCTTATAAGCCATAAAACTCAGCGGGGGATCTTTGACCGCTTACCCACCTTCTGAATCTTCTCCAGCCATCCCTTGTTGGAGGCCAACTCTGCCATGAAGGCTTGGTGCTTCTGCCATTTGGTGTGAAGGTTGCGCGCTTCGTCATAGGACATGTCTTGGGCAGAAAGCATCTTCTCGTTGATCCATAGGGTGAGCTGGGGAAAGGCAAGGAGAACAGCTTAGTGTTGTAGGGTGTAGAAATAGTTCATGAAGCAAGCAGCCTGTCCGTCCTTTGTGGGCAAGTTAAGAAAAATGTGTGTGTTTTGTTGAAGATCTGAGCAATAATAAAGAACTTTGTTAAACTTTCCAAGTTTCTAAAGACTTTGTTTAGGAAAATCCATAGGGCCTCTCAGCCGAGGCACCCCGGCGTCCCGCTGGGCACAAAGAGCACGTCCTGTTTTAAAAGACAATTGCTATAGGCCCAGCACGTGTCAGCACAGAGGCCTTCTCCGTGGCCGCACCCCGCCTCTGGAAGGTGGTAAATTGCAACATTCCATCAGGTCCAGCTAACAGCTCCCAACAAAGGAATCCCTCAGGCAGGAAGCAGTCAGGCTTTGTAGCTGAAAGGCCATTCAGTGCTAATAAGGTGGCAAATTGCAACATTCCATCAGGTCCAGCTAATAAAAAGAACTCCCTTCCTCCTCTCCTTTAAGAAGCTCTTAAAGACTCATTTGTATAATCTCGCCTATGGAAAGGAGGAGGATTAGCATATCTGACACACACTCCTGCCCTGACAACAGATAGTTACGTCAGCTTGCTGATGCTGCTATATTATATTATGCTTTTAATATATTTTATATTAATTGTTTTAATTTTTGTGTCTATTATGTTTATTTAGTCCAGTGGTTCCCAAACTTTTTTTATTTTTTTGTCAGAGACCACTTTGACCAGGGACCACTCGGACCAGGAATCACTCTGACGAGGGACCACTTGAACCAGGGACCACTCTGACCAGGCACCACTTGGACCAGGGACCACTCTGACCAGGGACCATTCGGGCCAGGGACCACTCTGACAAGGGACCACTTGGACCAGGGACCACTTTGACCAGGGACCACTTTGACCAAGAACCACCTGAACAGGGACCACTTGGACCAGGGACCACTTTGACCAGTGACCACTTGGACCAGGGACCACTTGGACCAGGGACCACCTAAACAGGGACCATTTGGACCAGGGACCACTTTAACCAGGGACCACTCTGACCAGGGACCACTCTGACCAGGGACCACTCTGACCAGGGACCACTTGGACCAGGGACCACTTGGACCAGGAACCACTCTGACCAGGGACCACTCGGACCAGGGATCACTTTGACCAGGGACCACTTGGACCAGGGACCACTTGGACCAGGGACCATTTTGACCAGGAACCACTCTGACCAGGGACCACTCTGACCAAGGACCACTTTGACGAGGAACCACTCTGACCAGGGACCACTTGAACCAGGGACCACTTTGACCAGGGACCACTCGGACCAGGGACCACTTTGACAAGGAACCACTCTGACCAGGAACCACTTTGACCAGGGACCACTTGACTAGGGGCTACTTGACCAGAGACCGCTTTGACCAGGGACCACTCTCCAACCTTAGTACAAAGGGATTATGAATCTGTTTTTGATCAACCTTAGATTTGGTTTTGGGTCCAGATTCAGAAAATCGCACTGGATAGACCACATCAGCTCTAGTTTTTGATAGAGAACAAATACCATGGTCAGTGATAGGGAAGGAGTGGCAGATGGTGGGAGAGGCAATAAATAAAATAAAATAAATAAAGAGTAAGGAGGCTCGTGGACCAGATTTTTATTCTTGTGGGCCACAGACCACTGGTGGTCTGTGGCCCACAAGTTAAGAACCACTGATTTAGTCTAACACTTGGTTTTGGTTGTTTATAACTTATATTGAGTTTATGTTATATTATGTTTCACTTTTTTATTTGGGGCATTGAATGTTTGCCATTTTTGTTATTTTTTGTTAACTGCCCCGAGACAACAGGTTACATAATAATAATAATAATAATAATAATAATAATAATAATAATAGTTGTTGTTGTTGTTGTTGTTGTTGTTGTTATCACCTCCATTTCCCATCTCTGGCATTGGAGAGCCAGCTGCCCCACTTCTAGAGTAGTTTTTTAAATGCTGTATCATGTTAATATTGTTATTGTTTATTGTGTATTTTTTGTTTTGAATTTTATTTTTAATTTTTATTTATTTTATTTTTTAACTGTTTTGTATTGAGTATTCGTAATTGCCTTTGTTTATTGATGTGCTGTGGGCTCGGCTTCATGTAAGCCGCACCGAGCCCCTTGGGGAGATGATAGCGGGGTACAAATAAAGTATTATTATTATTATTATTATTATTATTATTATTATTATTATTGAGTCTTATTGCTCACCTCTTGGCAGTCTTGCAGAAAGTGCTGGAGTTCCCGATTGTCACGGAGCCGAGCCAGAAGGTCTTGGGCCGCATCTTGGTTTTTCCTGTGTCTGTTTGGTGGGAAGGAGAGGGAGAGAGATGAGCATGAGATATTCAGAAGAGGACACCAGCCAGAGCTTCTAGCTGGAATCATCTCAGGCAAGAGCACACCAAATTTTTATTTCTTTTCACTTCATGTCGAGATGGCTTTGCTGCACAAACCACCAGATTCCTGATCCAGGAGGAGGGTAACTTACCGACTGTCAATGGAATTGACCTTCTCCTGGATCTTTTCCGAGTGGAGGCTATCCTCCATAATCAGCTTCCGGCCCGAGTCCACCAACCCTTTGATCTTCTCCCCGTTGGCCTCCATGGTAGTCATGAAATCCTCGTGCTTTTTAATGGCAGCCTCAGCAGCTTGGAGGGAGCTGGGCATGCTCGTGTGCGTCAGGACGTATTCCTGCAGGAAGAGGTTTTGCAGGAAGGAGGGGAAAGAAAAATACTGAGGTAAGAAATGGTTCCTTTCCTGAAAGAGTCTTTGAGTGAAATTAGCAAATGCTAAGCAAGGGGCTTTGAATGAAATTAGCAACCAACATAAGAAATGTACCCTTTCTCTGTAAAAAAAAAAAAAGGAGCAACACGGAAGAAAATGTTTTAAAAACAAGCTTACATAGGAAGTTGGGTTGTGGTTAAGCGCAAAGGTTGTGGTTAAGCGCAAAGTCTGCAGGTGCAAGAAGGTAATTTCCATCAAGAGGTTGATGGGGCAGGAAGAATAAAGGTCAAAGTACGTTCCATGAGAAAAATATTCTTGTTTACTTGAGGGTATATAAAGGTTTACAAAAGCCGGGGGGGGGGGGTGAGCGGCAGTCTGCAGAAGGACATGAGAAAGTGCTGTCTGTCCGCCTCATGCTGATCAGCTTGAATAAACGGTGTCTTACATGAACCTATTGGACTCTGTAGATCACTTTGATCCTAAACCCGTGATCCCTTACATTCCTAGGTGGAAAATGCTGCGGGAAGGGCAAAAGGGGGAAGCTTCCTCCCACAACTATCTCTGGCCATTCATTTTTCATATCACTGGAAGTCCCGATTTTTGTGATATGTGAGTTTCACGGAAGAAGTCTGCATATGTAATGCAAAAGGTCTCAAGGGGTCACTCTAGAGCCCTCGGTGGCGCTGTCAGCCCTAGCTTCTGCTTACTCATAGTACGGAAACAGCAATTTCAGTAGATAAATAGGTACTGCTGTGACGGGGAGGTAAAAGGTGCCTCTGAAGACATGCAGGCAACTACCTCATCCAGGGTTTTATCATTTTATCTTGTCCATTTGGCCTGCCCATTGTGTTCGATTTTCTATTATGCTATTTTGCTTTGTTTACTTTTATTATTACTAGTATTACTAGCTCGCTTCAGGAAAGGCAAAAGCTGCACATCGCAAGTGCTGAACCTGACTCAGCACATAGAAGATGGCTTAGAAAGGCAGCAGATCACACGAGCCGTCTTCATAGACCTGTCAGCGGCTTATGATACTGTGAACCACCGCCTCCTCCTAAGAAAAATGTATAGTATCACAAAGGACTACCGTCTCACCCGCCTCATAGAAGCCTGCTACAAAACAGGAGCTTCTTTGTTGAGTTCCAGGGCCAGAGAAGCAGATGGCGAAAACAGGGGAGCGTGCTAGCCCCATCCATGTTCAACATCTACACAAATGGCCAGCCACTGCCAGAAGGGACAGAGAGCTTCATCTATGCTGATGATCGTGCCATTACTGCTCAAGCAAGGAGCTTTGAGATGGTTGAACAGAAGCTCTCCGAAGCTCTAGGTGCTTTTACTGCCTATTACAGGGAAAACCAACTGATCCCTAATCCATCTAAAACACAGACATGTGCTTTTCACCTCAAGAACAGACAAGCATCTTGAGCTCTGAGGATCACCTGGGAAGGAATCCCACTGGAGCATTGCAGCGCACCCAAATACCTGGGAGTCACTCTGGACCGTGCTCTTACCTACAAGAAGCACTGCCTGAACATCCAGCAAAAAGTGGGTGCTAGAAACAATATGATACAAAAGCTGACTGGCACAACCTGGGGGTCACAACCAGACACAGTGAAGACATCTGTCCTTGCGCTATGCTACTCTGTTGCTGAGTATGCATGCCCAGTGTGGAACACATCTCACCACACTAAAACAGTGGATGTGGCTCTTAATGAGACATGCCGCATTATCACGGGGTATCTGCGCCCGACACCACTGGAGGAATTACACTGTCTAGCCGGTATCGCACCACCTGACATCCGCCGGGAAGTAGCAGCCAATAGTGAAAGGACCAAGGCAGAGACATCTCCAGCTCATCCCTTGTTTGGGTATCAGCCAGCACGTCAACGACTTAAATCAAGACATAGTTTTCTAAGATCTACAGAGACACTCGCTGGAACACCCCAGCAAGCAAGAGTCCAAAAGTGGCAGGCTCAAACCCAGTACCTCAATCCGTAGGTGATACCAGATGAGAGACTCCCCCCTGGGCACATAGAAGACTGGGCGACTTGGAAGGCGCTGAACAGACTGCGCTCTGGCACCACGAGAGAGCCAACCTTAAGAAATGGGGCCACAAAGTGGAGTCCACGACATGTGAGTGTGGAGAAGAGCAAACCACAGACCACCTGCTGCAATGCAACCTGAACCCTGCTACATGCACTATGGAGGACCTCCTTGCGGCAACACCAGAGGCACTCCAAGTGGCCAGATACTGGTCAAAGGACATTTAATCAACTACCAAGCTTGCAAATTCTGTGTTTTGTCTGTTTGGTTGTTTGTTTTTGTTAAAAATGTAATACAAATGTCTGGTTGCTGATGACACGATAAATAAATACTAGTATTATATTGTATTACATCAAGGATGATAAAAACATCAAATCATCCAGGCGTCCCCTGGGCAACGTCCTTGCAGACAGCCAATTCTCTCACACCAGAAGCAACTTGCAGTTTCTCAAGTTGCTCCTGACACAACAAAAAAAAATTGTATTACATTATAATATTATAAATATTATATGTATATTATATTATATTATATTATTAGTAATTACTCTGCAGAATTAAATTACTGAATCTTAATCTCCTCGATTCCTGGTCTTAATTGGGAAGTAGAAAGGACCGGAAATATAGCCGGGCGATATGCGTTGACAACACTGTACCTGGTTGCTGAGCACCCCTTCCACCTGCTTGGTGTCCCTCAGGAAGATCTGGAAGCTGTACGCCTGAGACAAGAGCTGGTGCCGGTTCTCCCACATCTGGCCCAGTTCATTCCAGCCGGTGTCCAGAGCCTGGAGGCGCTGCTGCAGGAACATGTGCTGGGCGTCCGTGTGGCCTTGCGTCACCTCCTTCCCCATGGCGCGCAGGCGCCGGTAATCGCCCCTGTAGTGTTCCACCTCGTTGCGGATGGTCTCGTGCAGGTTCAAGAGGCGCTCCGCTTCCGCCAAAGTGGCCGGCACGTCCTCCGAAGCGATGGCGGTCTGGGTGCGCAAGAGCCAGGCTTGGAAGTCATCCAGGTCGCGCAGGAAGCCCTGGAGCTTGCTGGCTTCCCCCAGAGACTCCTCCCGGTGTCGCATGGTCTCCCTCAGGTCCTCCCAGGTGCCGTCGATTTCGGATAAGCGGCCCAAAATAGCGGCCGACTGCTCCGGGTGGTGTTCCGTCAACCGGACGGCTTCCTCCCGCAGGTCCCGCACTTTGCCTTGGATGGCCTCCAGGTCCCGCTCCATGCCGGCCAGCTTCCGCTGCAGCGCCATCACGCCGGCCAAATCGTTGCCCAAGCCGTGGGTTGACTCGATCACTTTGGTCTTCTCCCGCATCCAAGCCTTGGTCTCGTTGCACTCCAGGTGGTAGTTCTGGATGCTGAGGGCGGACGTCAGAGCCTCCTTCTTCCGGCTGGCCAGGGCTTGGAACTGCTGCCACCTGAGGATGGAAAAATCACCCATCGTTTTGACAGAAGCTCAATCCTTAGCACAGGCGAGGGCAAGCTTTCTGACTTGAGGGCCACATGCAAACACTCCCTGCTAGGAGGACTGGCTTCCTGGGGATGGAAGGAAGGAATGGAAGGGGGAAGGAAAGAGAGAAGGAAGGAAGGAGGAAAGAGGAAAAGAAGAAAAGACAAAAATAAAAGAAGGAAGGATGAAAGGGTCGAAGAAAAGGACAGAAAAAGAGAAGGAAGGATGGATGAAAGGGAGGAAGAGAAGGATGGAAGGAAGGGAAGGATAAAGGAAAGAGATAAAGAAGGAAAGACAAAAGGGAAGGAGAAGAAGAGAGGGAAGAAAGAGGGGAGAAAGAAAAGATAAAAGGAAAGAAGCATGAAAGGGTGGAAGAAAAGGAGGATAAAGGAAAGAGAGAAAGAAGGAAAGACAAAAAGGAAGGAAGGAAGGAAGGAAGGAAGGAAGGAAGGAAGGAAGGAGAAGGAGCGAGGGAGGAAAGAGGGAAGGAAGGAAAAATAAAAGGAAAGAAGCATGAAAGGGTGGACGAAAAAGAGGACAGAAAAAGAGAAGGAAGGAAGGGAGGAAGAGAAGGATGGAAGAAAGGGAAGGATAAAGGAAAGAGTGAAGGAAGGAAAGACAAAAGAGAAGGAAAGAAGGAAGGAAAAGGAGAGAGGGAGGAAAGAGGGAAGGAAGGATGAAAGAGTGGAAGAAAAGGAGGACAGAAAAAAGGGAAGGAGAGAAGGATGAAAGGGAGGAAGAGAAGGATGGAAGGAAGGGGAGGATAAAGGAAAGAGAAAAGGAAGGAAAGACAAAAGGGAAGGAAGGAAAGAAAAGGAGAGAGGGAGAAAAGAGGGGGGAAAGGAAAGAAGGATGAAAGGGTGGAAGAAAAGGAGGACAGAAAGAGAGAAGTAGGGAAGGATGAAAGGGAGGAAGAGAAGGATGAAATGAAGGGAAGGATAAAGGAAAGAGAAATGGAAAGAAAGACAAAAGGGAAGGAAGGAAGGAGAAGGAAAGAGGGAAGGATGAAAGAATGGAAGGGAAGGATGGAAGGAAAAAGAGGAACGGGAGGGAAGGGAGGTAAGAATGGAAAGAGAAAAGGAAGGAAAAACAAAAGGAAGAGAAGGACAAAAGGGTGGAAGGGAAGGATGGAAGGAAAGAGAGGAGGAGGGAGAAAGATGAAGAAAGGGAGGGAGGAAAGAGAGAAAGAAAGACAAAAGGGAGGGAAGAAGGAAGGAGAAAGAGGGAGAGAGAGAAGGAAGGATGAAAGGGTGGAAGGAAATGGAGGGAGGGAGGAAGAGGAAGGAAGAGAGGGTGGGAAGGAGGAAAGAGAAAAGACAAAAGGGAGGGAAGGAAAGAGAAAGATGGAGAGAGGGAAGGAAGGATTAATTGTGGAAGGGAAGGAGAAAGAGGGAGGGAAGGAGGAACCAAAGAGAGAAGGAAGGAAGACTAGATTGGTGAGAGAGAGGAGGGCCAGAGAAAGGAGCCTAAGGGGCCGCATCCAGCCCGCGGGTTTGGGTTTGCCCATACCTGCCTAGGTGGATCAGGGCCCTTAGTGTCGCCTCAAACTCACAGACTTTCATTTCAGCCTAGGGTCTTCGAGCATTCAAACTGGCACGTCTGTTCTGTATTCAATTCCAGCACCCACGAAAGATCTCGCTGGTCTTTCTAGCACCCACCTGGTATTGAGTTTTTCTTGAGTATCCTGGATGCTGTTCTTGTTCCTGTGGTCAGTGCCCAAAAGCTGGGTTGCAATCTCATTCACAGCTGCAATGCGAGAGGCCAAGTTATTCATCTCTGGCTCCAGCGTCTCAAACCTAAGACAGTGAGAATCAAAAGATGAGAGTCACTGTTAATCTCTCAGGAGTGCTTTAATTGTATTTTCCTATCTGGCAGGGGGATGGACTAGATGGTCATTGGTGTCCCTTCCAAATCTATTATGATTCTATAGGATTTTTTTCATGTCCGGAGTGACTTGAGAAACTTCAAGTCGCTTCTGGTGTGAGAGAATTGGCCGTCTGCAAGGACGTTGCCCAGGGGACGCCCGGATGTTTTGATGTTTACCGTCCTTGTGGGAGGCTTCTCTCTCATGAATATATGATTTTGTGCACTGGCATGTCTTTGTCCCTGACAGTTCAAAGACATACTTAGCTACATCAGTTTAACAGCTGAGAGACCTAGCTGCCTTGCATGAATGCTGGGTTTTTGTGTTTGTTTGTTTTTTTCGTGTCAGGAGAAACTTGAGAAACTGCAAGTCGCTTTTTTCCTTCTTAATTTTAAAGCCTGACACAATACTAAATTCATTAATAATTTCCAATAAGGCATGTATGCTCCTTAAAGCTTCCCTTAAGAAACAAACCAAATCATCTGCATACGCCTTCCCTTTAAATTCATACTCTTTTACTTTAATTCTTTTAATTTCACTAACTTCTCTAATTCTATTGTTCAAAATTCCTAATATCCAAATCAACAGTAGAGGCGACTTTTTGAATTTCTATATAATTTGACATTTGATCATTTATTTTTAATTTGGCTCTTTGCCTTGAGTGAATCGCTCCTATTGCCTTTCTGAAATATTGACCTACTCCAAAGTGGTCCAATACTTTAAACAGATAGTCCCACTGCACATTGTCAAATGCTTTCTCAGCATCTAAAAACAATAACGCGATCTCTCTACTTGGGTCTTGTTCGGTGTACTCTAACATATCTATCACTGTTCTCACATTTTGGCTCATATGCCTAATAATAATAATAATAATAATAATAATAATAATAATAATAACAACAACAATGTATTGTCGAAGGCTTTCATGGCTGGAATCACTCGGTTCTTGTAGGTTTTTTCGGGCTATAGGGCCATGTTCTAGAGGCATTTCTCCTGACGTTTCGCCTGCATCTATGGCAAGCATCCTCAGAGGTAGTGAGGATGAGGCTACCTCTGAGGATGCTTGCCATAGATGCAGGCGAAACGTCAGGAGAAATGCCTCTAGAACATGGCCCTATAGCCCGAAAAAACCTACAAGAACTGAATAATAACAACAACACTTTATTTGTACCCCCCTACCATCTCCCCAAGGGACTCTGTGCAGCTTACGTGAGGCCGAGCCCAAATACAACAATACAAGCAATAAAACAATAATACAAGTAATTAAAATAAAATAGACATTAAAATATACAACATTATCGGTAAGACAGCACACAATTAAAAACAGTGGGAAGGCCAAATGTAAAATTAAAATTGGAAGTGATGCTGGGGCATGGACGAAAAGGTGGGAGGAAACCTGCTTGACCCCCATGTACTAATTTAGTTAAGGTTTTTTTCAACCTGTTCGCTAAAATTTCTGCGAATAACTTATAATCATTATTGACCAATAAAATTGGTCTATAATTCTTCACTTGCTCGATATCTCTGTCTAGTTTGGGTAAAAGAACTATTGTAGCTTCCTCCCAGGACTTAGGCATCCCTCCTTTTTGGAGTACTTGATTCATCGTAGAAAGCAAGAACGGGCCTAATTCTTCTTTATACACCTTATAAAACAAAGCAGAGAATCCATCTGGACCTGGGCTTTATTTAATTTAGCTTTATCTATAGCTGTGTTCAATTCTTCCCAGGTTTCGGCGGTGACCAGGGGAGCATTTGCACAGTTAAAACTTGTGCGCCAGCTGCGCCCGTACCTTGGGAAGTCTGACTTGGCCACGGTAGTCCACGCTCTGGTTACATCCCGCCTAGACTACTACAACGCTCTCTACGTGGGGTTGCCTTTGAAGATGGCTCGGAAGCTTCAAGTAGTCCAGCGCTCGGCAGCCATGATTCTAACAGGAGCGGAACGCAGGGAGCATACAACTCCCCTGTTGCGCCAACTCCACTGGCTACCGATTTGCTACCGGGCTCAATTCAAAGTGCTGGCATTGACCTTTAAAGCCCTAAACGGTTCCGGCCCAAGCTACCTACCCGACCGCATCTCTGCCTATGAACCCACCAGGACTTTGAGATCTTCCAGGGAGGCCCTGCTCTCGATCCCGCCAGCTTCACAAGCACGGCTGGTGGGGACGAGAGATAGGGCCTTCTCGGTGGTGGCTCCCCGGCTGTGGAACGCCCTTCCCACAGACATTAGATTAGCACCATCTCTAATGGTATTCCGCAAGAAAGTAAAGACCTGGTTATTTGTGCAGGCATTCGAATAATTTAGTGCAATGATTGGTAATGACATAGGAATGGAACAATGGATGACGAATCTGGATCGTGTTTTTTAGTGATGAGACGCTAGTGAATTGTTATTATAGTAATTGTGTACTAACTGTGTATTAGATTAGGCTGTTAACTGTTTTTTATATTGATGCATTGAATTTTGCTGTTTTCGTGTGCTGTGAACCGCTGTGAGTCGCCTCCGGGCTGAGAACAGCGGTATAGAAGTAAAGTAAATAAATAATAATAATAATAATAATAATAATAATAATAATTTGTCTATCCAGATCTGATTTCATATCTTCTGGAGCTGACAGAGGGAGCTCACCCACACTCTCCCCGGATTCGAATCTGCGACCTGTCAGACTACCGCCACAAGGGTTTAACCCACTTCTATGATTCTATGGTGATTTCTGAGATAACTGCCGAAAGGGTGCACTCACCTTTGTTGAACCACTTCGAGGTCTTCTAGCTTCTCTGGGACATCCATGGTTTCGATCCAGTACTCCCGCTCGCCGATCCAGAGCCCGCAAGCGTCTGCTTCGCTGAACATCTTGTAGAGGTTGAGGGCATCCTGCAACGCCTGCTTGCGGTGCTCCGCCAACGTCACCAACTCCTCATAGCGCTGCTCCAAAGCAGGAAGGCGGCCGTCCACCTCGGGGGAGTGGGCAAACGCGGGTGGCAAGCTTTGGGCTTGTTCGTGCAAGGCATCCAGGGTGGGCCGGTGGTTGTGAATCTCCTCTTCCACCTCCTTGTGCTTCTTCACCAAACTCTGCGTGGAATACTCGTCGTGGCCCACGTCGGAGCTGGACACCAACCGGAGGGCGTCCAGCAGCCAGGCTTCCATGTCATTTGCGTCGGCCTGGAACTGGTAGAAGTTGGAAGCCTGGAGGAGGCGTTGCTCCCGTTGGCTCGACAGCGCCTCCAGCTGCTCCCACTGCTCCTCGATTTCCCGGATCCTTTCGGCCACCTCGGCGGCTCCAAAGTGGCCCTCGGCGACTAGCTGCCGGCCTTCGGCGATGCTCTGCTGCAGCGGCCCGGCGCGGCCACTCATCTCGTCGTGGAAGGCGTTGTGCTTGCTGGTGAGTCGGCGCGAGCTGGTCAAGTCCTTGCCGAAGTCGTCCGACGAGAGGATTTGGCTCTGCTCCCGGATCCAGGCCTCCTCCTCCCCCATGTCCCAGAAGAACTTCCAGAGGCGGCGAGACTCCTCCAGCTTGGCCCGCCGCTGAGCTGCCAGGGCCACCAGCTCCTTATAGCACCGGTCCAGGGTTGCCAGGCGCTCTTGGACGAGGTGCGGGTCGCAGGGCTTGTATCCTGGAGGGGCAAATACCACATTTGCATATTAAGACAATTTTTCAAAAACCCACACTTATAGAATGATAGAGTTGGAAGAGACCACATCTCTTGGGCCAGACTACTTCCTTTCTTATCAACAAGAAGAGTCAGCATCTGTCCGGAAACTGAGATGGAGCCAATATATTTTACCTGGCCAAACAATCTGTCAGTAATAAACCAATATTATTTTGCAATGTTACCTAAATATTAATAATAATTAAATATTTTTAAATTTGACATTTAATTTAATGCATTTTAATATTTGAATAATATAGCAAAGTAATAGTATTTATCATTCAGTTTAAATATGAAACTCCTTAATATTTAGGTAACATTGCAAAATAATAATTTCTTTCCTATTTATTTTTTTAAATGGCATAAAATAAATAAACAAATAATATCCGGCGGGCGCGTGTCAGTAGAAATGGCTACGCGTGTCAGTACTGACACGTGTGTCATAGGTTCACCATCACGGGTGTAGTATTGTACGCTCCGCCTCGTAGTTTAAGATCCACTGGGGAGGAAAGGAGGGTGGACGCCGATCTAATCTCGCTGGAAAACGAATTCCACAAGAAGGGGGTCACCACCGAGAAGGCCCTGTCCCTTGTCCCCACCAGATGCGTTTGCGAGGCCAGTGGGACTGAGAGCAGGGCCTCCCCGGTGGAGGCGGAGTGTAGAGGGAGATTTATGCACAGCTTTTCTCCCCCTGAGGAAACTCAAGGCGGTTTCCTATATTATAAAGGCCAAATTCAGTCCCATACATACATGTGAAAACCAAAGGTGGCAATGCTGAAAAGAGGACGGTTGCCCCTGTTCCAGGTCTATCCTTCCTTCCTCTTTCATAGAATCATAGAGTTGGAAGAGACCTCATGGGCCATCCAGTCCAACCCCATTCTGCCAAGAAGCAGGAAAATTGCATTCAAAGCACGCCCGACAGATGGCCATCCAGCCTCTGTTTAAAAGCCTCCAAAGAAGGAGCTTCCACTATACTCTGGAGCAGAGAGTTCCACTGCTGAATGGCTCTCACAGTCAAGAAGTTCATGCACACTGGCAGTGGGCCTCCAGGGCAGAGAGTTCCACTGCTGAACGGCTCTCACAGTCAAGAAGTTCATGCGCTCTGGCACTGGGGAAACTTCAGGGGATTCTTCCTCCCTCAATTTTAGACCAATCCTGATGAAACCTGCTACAGTGGTAGAACACATGGACCACTGTTAGCTCACCAAATTTCATTACCTTTGACTTATCCATGGATTATTGGCAAATTTCCAATTTTTTTTTTATAAAAAACATATTTTTAATAATAAGGAAAATCTGTTCCTGGTTTGAATGTATTATTTCCTGTTTCATTGGGTGGTCTTTACTTTGAAAGTAGTTGTTCTACTCCAGAAACTTTGTGTGGCAAAAACCATGTTAAATTGGTGAACAGAAACCATCAAGGGACATCTAGACTGACCCCCTTCTTCTGGGCAGAAAGGCACCATCCAAACTCTCCTGACATCCATTTGCTTCCTCTACTGAGTTGGAGGGGACCTTCGAGACACATCCATTCATTTATTCCTTTTTGCAGAAGCAATCAATCATTTTATTTTATCATTGTTTACTAACGTAAAGGGCTAGCTGGCTGGCTGTGGCTGGCCTCCCCAGTGCCTTGTTCGTGGCAATCAGGCAAAAGTAAAAGGATTGGTTCTTTAAGCAGTTTATGTTCTTTTGGCTTTGCAGAGGTTGCTTATTGTTTTGTCCCTACCTTTTTCTTTCCTTCTTTCCCTCCTTCCTTCGCTCCCTCTTCCTTCCCTTTTTTCTTTCCTTCCCTCCTTCCTTCCTTCCTTCTCTACCTTTCCTTCCTTCCCCCCTTTTCTTTATCTCTTTTTTCTCTCATTTCTTCTTTTCTTCCCTACCTCCTTCCTTCCTTCTTTCATTCAGTTTTTGCTTCTATCCTTCCTTCTCTCTTTCCTTCCCTCCCCCTTTCTCTCCTTCTTTCCCTCCTTCCTTCACTCCCTCTTTCCTTCCTTCCTTCCTTCCTTCCTTCCTTCCTTCCTTTTTTTCTTTCTTTCTCTCCTTCCTTCTCTACCTTTCCTTCCTTCCCTCTTTTCTTTATTTTCTTCTTTCTCTCATTTCTTCCTTCCCTACCTCCTTCCGTCCTTCCTTCGCTTTTTGCTTCCCTCCTTCCTTCTCTCCTTCCTTCCTTCCTTCCTTCCTTCCTTCCTTCCTTTTTTTGTTTCTTTCTCTCCTTCCTTCCTTCTCTACCTTTCCTTCCTTCCCTTTTTTATCTATCTCTTTTCTCTCTCATTTATTCCTTCCCTACTTCCTTCCTTCGCTTTCTGCTTCCATCCTTCCTTCTCTCTTTCATTCCCTCCCTTTTTCTCTCTTTCTTTCCCTCCTTCCTTCGCTCCCTCTTTCCTTTCTTCCCTTTTTTCTTTCTTTCTCTCCTTCCTTCCTTCTCTACCTTTCCTTCCTTCCCTTTTTTATCTATCTCTTTTTTCTCTCATTTATTCCTTCCCTACTTCCTTCCTTCGCTTTCTGCTTCCATCCTTCCTTCTCTCTTTCCTTCCCTCCCTCTTTCCTTCCTTTCAAATTTAGATTCCTCCCCCCCCCCCCACTCTCCACCTTTCCTGCATGGTTCAAAACTACATCGGATGTCCAAATTAGTAGGTTTTTTTCCGAATGTCTGTTATTTCCAAGTGAATCTATCCAACGCTAGTGTCTACTACTAACATTAATACACTAACTCTGCAATGTGCCTTGACACATCTAGCAAAATCAGGTTTGGCCCCGAAGACTTGGAGAAGGAGGGATCAATCAGCCCAAAGGCAGAGTTGGAAGCAAGGAAATGAAATGGATGCCAGGCATCTATTATTATTATTATTATTATTATTATTATTATTATTATTATTATTATTAATGGATGCCAGGCATCTATTATTGCACTTTTCCGAACAATCCCATCTCCTGCAGACATCACCTTCTCCGGAAACGGCAAAGTGCTGGGCAGCGGCACTGACGGCTTTGACCCGTTCGGCTTGGACTGTGATGTCGGCCTCGACCAGAGCGTGGATCTGAAGCAGGTCCTCCACGCCGTGCAAATGTTTCCCAAAGTCCTGAGACTGGAGCCGGCCCTGCAAGGAAACGTAGCAAAGGGTGAGAGAACCATTTCCCAGTCACTTGATTGTAAGCCACCCTGAGATATTTGGACACATTTATTTACTACATTTCCCACAATGCATGGTTGTTCATTAGCCAAAATGGCTGAAGGACCCAAAATAGCTGTCTGTAGCAGTCTTTGTGTACAACATTTATATGCTGCCCTTTCCCCATTACCTTCATCTCCTCCAGCCAATCCATGAGGTAGGCCAAGTCCTGGAACATCTTCTGCAGCTCGAAATGGAGCATCAGGCGCTCGCGGCGGGCAGCCACCAGCTCCCGCAGGTAATCCCACAGCCTCGCGACATTGTTCTTGCGCGCCAGCACCCGCTTGATGTCGTGGTAGCCCTCCATCTCCAGCTCGTCTGCCACCGCATTCACGGCTGCCACGCGCTCGCTGTAGGCCACAATGTCTGTTTCGATGGCTTCGTGCTTCCGCACTGCTGCTTCCACCGCCGAAATATCTAACCCAAAGTTATCCTGAAGGTGAAGACAACAATTGTTGTTGTTATTTCTTACCCATCTCTCTCTCTCTCTCTGTATGGACTGACGTGGGAGAAAGACTACCAATGTATATATAACATCAGTTGAAAAGACACATGTGCCCATCCAACCCACATCTTGGTCTCCATGTAAGAAAACAGACCTGGGAAACGAGGCGCTGGTTCTCGCTCAGCCAGGTCTCGCGCATGGCTGCTTTTCGGTCAAACCGGGCTGCCAGTTGCTCCAGCTTCTCTTGCCGAATCAACTCGTTGCGAAGGGCTAGCTCTCGCTCGTGCTCTGCTTTCTCCAGGCGCTCCCAGCCCTGCAGAGAGTTTGACGGAGATTAGAAGAGGAGAGAAATAGCATATGTGCGATTTCACAGGCACCACGATGAAGAAATCATGGCACTACCTCCAACCATTGAATAGCTAGGCTTGGGCAATCAAGAAAAAAATTGGTTCTAAACTCATTTTGTTTTTAGGGTGCGCTGGCGTTTCAAAATTCTGAGGACTTCCGAAATTTAAGATTTCGAAATTTCGAAATTTCCGAAATTTTGTAAATTACGAATCGATTTGTTAATGGTGGACGCGATTGCTAAAAAAAACCTCCAAATGGGACAGAGGGAACTTCTGAAGCTCCCTCTGTTGTTGACTGTTGGTGTGATAAAACAAACAACGATCTTATATTATATTATATTATTATTATATTATATTGTTGTATATTATATTATAATATTATTATATTATATTATTGTATATTATATTATTATTATTATTATATTATATATTATTATAATATATATAATATAATATAATAATTTATTATATTATATTATATATATTATATTATTATTATATATTATATTATATATTATATATTATAATATTATATATATTATAATATATAATTATAATATAATATAATAACAATATAGTAATATAATATATAATAATATAATATAATATAATAATTTATTATATTATATTATATATATTATATTATATTATTATAATATTATTATATTATATTATTGCATATTATATTATTATTATATATTATATTATATATTATATATTATAATATTATATATATTATAATATATAATTATAATATAATATAATAACAATATAGTAATATAATATATAATAATATAATATAATATAATATAATATACAATACAATGCACCAGACATATGAAAATAATTACGAAATAATTACGAAATAATTATGAAATAATTACAAAATAATTACGAAATAATTACGAAAATTGGAAAAAATTGTTTCGATTCTTAATTACTCCTCACACTATTCCTGCATGGCTCGATATTGGATCGTAAGCTAATTTAAATACGAATCAATAACGAATAACGAAATTAACGAACTGGATCGGCCAAGCCTATTGAATACCATGGACTCATAGGAGGTATGTTAAGCAAGTTCTCTCCCCCCCCCCCCCCCCCACACACACACACAGCTGAGGGTTTTGAGGAATTCGGGGCCATACTTAGGGGTCTCAAGGATAGCCCATTGGCAAGACTTTGCCTACAGCTGGGATAGATGAACATGGTTCTCAGGAGGCTTCTTACAGCTCTTGAGTCCTTGCCTCTTCTGCCATCCTTGTTTGCTGCCTCACCTTGTTGATGTCCGAGATCAGCCTTCCCTCTCTTGGCGTGTAAACCTTCTGGTTATTGGCTCGCATTTTACTCTGGATGGTGAAAAGCAGAACTTCAAGATTCCCTTTCTCTGTGAACCTGGAAGTAAATACAATACAATAAAAATATAAATAAAAGAAGGAAGTGTTGAAGCCTGGGACTTTTGGATGCTGTTACATTTTTGTTCAGGCTTGAGTTATGCACATGCAGAGAAAGACAGTTTGAAGAGTGAAGCAGAACGAGAGACAAAGTTTGGAGTGTATTCTTGCTTCATGAGCTGCTGAAGGCATTTTGTGAGCTGATCAAACATGAACTGCACGTGGTTTATTTTACATTATTTTACATCACACAAGTTGAGCCAGGCTCATTCAGCCTTTATAGCTAAAGCCAGCATTCTGAATTGTTCTTGGTAGCAAACTGGCAGCCAGTGGAGCTGGCGCAATGGGGTATGTGTATTAATTTGTTCCTTCTTATCTTCTTACCTAATTGGATTTACCTATTTCTTTAAAGTGCTTTTTTACTTTGCTGCGTTTTACTTTGCTGAACTTTGCTAACTGTACCATGGATTAATTTGTTCCTTCTTCTTACCTAATTGGATTTACCTCTTTCTTTAAAGTGCTTTTTACTTTGCTGAACTTTGCTGAACTGTACCTTGGATTAATTTGTTCCCGCTTATCTTCTTACCTAATTGGATTTACCTATTTCTTTAAAGTGCTTTTTTTTACTTTGCTGAACTTTGCTGAATTGTACCTTGGATTAATTTGTTCCCGCTTATCTTCTTACCTAATTGGATTTACCTATTTCTTTAAAGTGCTTTTTTACTTTGCTGCTTTTTACTTTGCTGAACTTTGCTGAACTGTACCTTGGATTAATTTGTTCCTGCTTATCTTCTTACCTAATTGGATTTACCTATTTCTTTAAAGTGCTTTTTTTAATTTGCTGCTTTTTACTTTGCTGAACTTTGCTGAACTGTACCTTGGATTAATTTGTTCCCGCTTATCTTCTTACCTAATTGGATTTACCTATTTCTTTAAAGTGCTTTTTTACTTTGCTCCTTTTTACTTTGCTGAACTTTGCTGAACTGTACCATGGATTAATTTGTTCCTGCTTATCTTCTTACCTAATTGGATTTACCTATTTCTTTTAAGTGCTTTTTATTTTGCTGCTTTTTACTTTGCTGAACTTTGCTGAACTGTACCTTGGATTAATTTGTTCCTGCTTATCTTCTTACCTAATTGGATTTACCTATTTCTTTAAAGTGCTTTTTATTTTGCTGCTTTTTACTTTGCTGAACTTTGCTGAACTGTACCATGGATTAATTTGTTCCTGCTTATCTTCTTACCTAATTGGATTTACCTCTTTCTTTAAAGTGCTTTTTACTTTGCTGAACTGTATCTTGGATTAATTTGTTCTTGCTTATCTTCTTACCTAACTGGATTTACCTATTTCTTTAAAGTGCTTTTTACTTTGCTGCTTTTTACTTATCAGTCTACACGAGATGTAACCAGCACATGGACCATCATGGCCAAGTTTGACTTCCCAAGGTATTTCCAAAACTCTCTGAACCAATAGGAATGCTGCACTTACTTGGGGGGTTTCTCCACCGTGCGGTAGGTGTTGAACGCTTGGAGCTGGTTCTGGACTCCACTTAGGCAGTTGGCCAGCTTCCGGTCGTTCAGGGTCAATATGGTTTGCTCGATCCACTGGAGCAGGTCAGAGGCGAGCGTCTCGTACTTCTCGATCAGCTTGTCAGCTTCGATGGCGTAATCCAGCACCTGGAGAGAGTTTGAAGAACATACACGTTTCTAAACTGCTCCTATGGTCACCCAGGCAGCATTGGGGGAATTCTGGGAGATGTAGTTTGGAGAGCAACAGCATCAATGTCTCCTCTTCCTCCACCTTCGTTCTCCCGAGTTTTCCCCTTAGGGTACCTTCCCAATCCGTTTTCCTTCCACGGCTAAGGCTTTCATCTTGGAGAAATAGTGGTAGTAGGTGGCGACGTAGGTAATGATGGACTTCTCATCTGGCTGGTCGACGTTCACATCTAGGAAAAAGTGTGGGAGAAGAATGGAGACGTGAGAGAAAGAAGGTAATGCAAGAGACTGGACACTTGGTTTGGCAGATGGATATTCTTACTGGTGAGACTGGTTAGCAGGACTAGAGTAGAGTTGGATGATCATAGAATCCTAGAGTTGGAAGAGACCTCGTGAGCCATCCAGTCCAACCCCATTCTGCCAAGAAGCAGGAAAATCACATTCAAAGCACCCCCGACAGATGGCCATCCAGGCTCTGTTTAAAATCCTCCAAAGAAGGAGACTCCACCACACTCCAGGGCAGAGAGTTCCACTGCTGAACAGCTCTCACAGTCAGGAAATTCTTCCTAATGTTCAGATGGAGTCTCCTTTCTTGTAGTTTGTAGCCATTGTTCCTCATCCTAGTCTCCAGGGAAGCAGAAAACAAGCTTGCTCCCTCCTCCCTATGATTTCCTCTCACATATGAGGGTTGAATGAAAAGTAATGCTTCCAACTTCATAACTCCTCAACAGATGGCATAACTAGTATGCAGCAGGTACTGACTTGTTCAGTAGACTCTCCTCTACAGCAGAAGGTGTCACCTCAACATCTTTAAACTTACTCGCCCAATGACGTACAGTCCTCACATCAACACAATCACCATAAACAGCTTGCATTGTTTGATGAATCTCCTTTGGGGTGACATCTTCTGCTGTCCAGAATTCAATGACTGCATGTTGCTTAAGTCACACTGACGGACCGTCTGTGCAGAGTTCCATACTTTGAACAAGCGTTCAATGCTAAGGCTTCCCGCCAAAATGTAACTGTTGAGGAGAGTCTACTGAACAAACCAGTACTTGCCACATATGTTGCTTAAGTCACATTGACCGACCATCTGCGCAGTATTCCATACTTCGCACTTTAACAACACAACTGTTCAATGCTAAGGCTTCCCACCAAAATGGAACTGTAGAGGAGAGTCTACTGAACAAGCCAGTATCTGCTGCATATGTTGCTTAAGTCTCATTGACCGACCATCTGCGCAGGATTCAATACTTTGCACTTTAACAACACAACCGTTCAATGCTAAGGCTTCCTGCCAAAATGGAACTGTAAAGGAGAGTCTACTGAACAAGCCAGTACCTGCCGCATACATTGCTTAAGTCACATTGACCGACCATCTGCGCAGGATTCCATACTTCGCACTTTAACAACACAACCGTTCAATGCTAAGGCTTCCTGCCAAAATGGAACTGTAGAGGAGAATCTACTGAACAAGCCAGTACCTGCCACATACATTGCTTAAGTCGCATTGACCGACCATCTGTGCAGGATTCCATACAGAGTTGTCCTGAAGGACCTAAAACTGAGACTCCTAGACTGAGAACCCAGTCCCCTGCACCCGTCCTCCAGGAAACCCACCTTCTGGGTCCAAGAGCTTGGTGAGGCCCAGCTCCTTCTCGGCAATGTTGAAGGCATTCTGGAGGTTGTAGTGTGCGTTGCATTTCTTCAAGGTGTCGATGTCTATTAAGTCTGGCCTGTTGAAGAAGCCAAGGTGAAGACGAGCACAAAACACACCCAAATATCTTACAAAGGGAAATGTGCAATCCCAGATCTGATCTGAAGAGATATCCCACTCCTCTTCCCAGGATACAACGTCAGCTCTGACCTGTGTTTGTGGACAATTGCGTTGAAGGCTAGGCCGTCCCTCCAGCTGGTGGTGAAGTTGTGTACATTCACATTTGGGTACCTGTAAACACACACATGAGACACAGAGAGATCAGATGAGAGATAAAGTCCCTGCTTAACTGTGTTGTCAAAGGCTTTCATGGAATCACTAAGTCGCTGTGAGTTTTCCAGGCTGTCTGGTCATGTTCCAGAAGCATTCTCTCCTGACGTTTCGCCCACATCTATGGCAGGCATCCTCAGAGCTTGTGAGATCTGTTGGAAATTCGGCAAGTCGGGTTTATATATCTGGAAGGTCCAGGATGAGAGAGAACTCTTGCATGTTGGAGGCAAGTGTGAATGTTGAAATTGGCCAGCTTGATTAGCATTGAATGGTCTTGCAGTTTCAAAGCCTAGCTGCTTCCTGCCTGAGGGAATCCTTGGTTGGGAGGTGTTAGCTGACCCTGACTGTTTCCTGTCTGGAATTCTCCTGTTTTCTGAGTGTTGCTCTTTATTTATTGTCCTGTTTTTGGAATTTTTAGGTTTTAAATTGTATTGGTTTTTACTGTAGGCCATTTTGAGGTTTTTGTTAGCAATAAAAAGTGAGATAATAATAATAATAATAATAATAATAATAATAATAATAATAATATTGCATTCACAGGAGCAATGAGCAACACAAGGAGAAGTGGGTAACATAATAATAATAATAATAATAATAATAATAATAATAATAATGCATTCAAATGAATGATAGACAACACAAGGAGAAGTGGGTAACTAATAATAATAATAATAATAATAATAATAATAATGCACTCATATGAAGAATAGACCACAAAAGGAGATGTGGGTAAAAATAATAATAGTAATAATATTCCATTCATATGAAAGATGGGAAAAACAAGGAGAAGTGGGCAATAAATAATAATAATAATAATAATAATAATAATACATTCTTGTGAACAATGGGCAACCCAAGGAGAATTGAGTAAATAATAATAATAATAATAATAATAATAATAATGCATTCACGTGAATGATGGGCAACATAAGGAGAAATTGGTAAATCATCATCATCATAACATTGTATTCTTGTGAACAATGGGCAACCCAAGGAGAATTGAGTAATTAATAATAATAATTATAATACATTCTCATGAACGATGGGCAACCCAAGGAGAAATTGGTAAATAGTAATAATAATAATAATAATAATAATAATAATAATAATAATACATTCTCATGAATGATGGGGAACCCAAGGAGAATTGAGTAATTAATAATAATAAAGCATTCTCATGAACAATGGACAACCCAAATAGAATTGAGTAAATAATAATAATAATAATAAATTCTCATGAATGATGGGCAACCCAAGGAAAATGGAGTAAATAATAATAATAATAATAATAATAATAATACATTCTCATGAACAATGGGCAACCCAAGGAGAACTGAGTAAATAATGATGATGATGATGATGATGATGCATTTTTATGAATGATGGGCAACCCAAGGAAAATTGAGTAAATAATAATAATAATATTGCATTATCATGAACGATGGGCAATACAAGGAGAACTGAGTAAATAATAACAATAATAATACATTCTCATGAACAATGGGCAACCTAAGGAGAACTGAGTAAATAATAATAATAATAATAATAATAATAATAATAATAATGCCTTCTTCTGAACAATGGGCAACCCAAAGAAAATTGAGTAAATAATAATAATAATAATACATTCTCATGAACGATGGGCAATACAAGGAGAACTGAGTAATTAATAATAATAATAATAATAATAATGCCTTCTTCTGAACAATGGGCAACCCAAAGAAAATTGAGTAAATAATAATAATAATAATACATTCTCATGAACGATGGGCAACCCAAGGAGAACTGAGTAAATAATAATAATAATAATAATAATAATAATAATAATAATAATAACAATGGGCAACCCAAAGAAAATGGAGTAAATAATAATAATAATACATTCTCATGAACGATGGGCAACCCAAGGAGAATTGAGTAAATAATAATAATAATATTGCATTATCATGATGGGCAACTCAAGGAGAACTGAGTAAATAATAATAATAATAATAATAATGCATTCTCATGACGATGGTCAATAGAAGGAGAACTGAGTAAATAATAACAATAATAATACATTCTCATGAACGATGGGCAACCCAAGGAGAACTGAGTAAATAATAATAATAATAATAATAATAATGCCTTCTTCTTAACAATGGGCAACCCAAAGAAAATGGAGTAAATAATAATAATAATGCATTCTCATGAACGATGGGCAACTCAAGGAGAACTGAGTAAATAATAATAATAATAATAATAATAATAATAATAATGCATTCTCATGAACGATGGGCAACCCAAGGAGAATTGAGTAAATAACAACAACAATAATAATAATAATAATAATGCATTGTCATGAACAATGGACAACCCAAGTAGAATTGAGTAAATAATAATAATAATAATACATTGTCATGAACAATGGGCAACCCAAGGAGAACTGAGTAAACAACAACAACAACAACAACAACAACAATAATAATAATAATAATGCATTCTCATGAATGATAGTCAACCCAAGGAGAATTGAGTAAATAATAATAATAATGCATTGTCGTGAACGATGGGCAACCGAAGGAGAACTGATTAAATAATAATAATAATAATAATAATAATAATAATACATTCTCATGAATAATGGGCAACCCAAGGAGAATGGAGTAAATAATAATAATAATAATAATAATAATAATAATAATGCATTTATCATGAATGATGGGCAACACGAGGAGAAATGTGATGATAATAATAATAATGATAATGATGATGATAATAATAATAATAATAATAATAATAATAATAGGTAGTTTCCTCATTCCCATTGTCACCTCCATTGCGCCCCTTACCCTGCGGTTTTCATCTGGCACCAGAGTAGCAAAGCATCCTTGGCTGATTTCTTCTCCTTGTTATCCTCCGTCTCCACACTAATATCCTGAATCTGAGAGAGGACAGAGAAGAAGAAGGAAAAATGCTTTGGATTAATACATACCTAACGGCTTCTTTTCTTCCTTCTGCAACGAAGGGAAAGAGGTCAGCACACACTGAAACGCACACACAGAGAGACATGCAGCCTTCCCCAATACATCTCTAGCTCGGATGTATTGAAAGGCAGTTCTGGTGAGACCCATCCAGCATAACCAGGCGAAACTCCGCACTCCAAAGGGCCTCATTGGGTAGCCCACAGAGATTGATATTTTCCAATCACATATCGTTTAAACTCCCTGCCATGCAGAAATACACCACTAAAGCACTCTCGAAAGATGGCCGTCGTCCAACCTCCAAAGATGGGGAGTCCACCTCCCTCCGAGGGGCTTAGTTTCACTGCTGGACAGTCTTTACAGTCTTAAGGGTCTTCCTAGAGTTTGGGTGGTCCTTCCTAATGTTATTTTGTTTGGCATTGACCGCTTGTCCCTTTTTCGATTTCTGTCAAGAAGGGGAGGGTCAATCAGGAGACTCAAATGCCTCGGAAAAGCAACATTGAAGCACAACTGGAAACAGCAATAAAGTAACCCAGCTCTTCCTTGTTGTGTTTGCTTTGAAATACTTCCTTGTTGCCACAAAGTCGCTGGTTCTAGATCAGTGTTTCTCAACCTGCGGGTCTCTTCAAGGCTTGGGGGTTCTGTGTGGGAAGTTTGGCCCAATTCTATCACTGGTGGGATTCAGATTATAAGTGAACTATCAATCCCAGCAACTACAACTCCCAACTGTCAAGGTCTATTTTCCCCAAACTCCAGTGGTGCTCATATTTGGGCATATTGAGTATCCGTCCCAAGTTTGGTCCAGATCTATCATCACTTCCACAGTGCTCTCTGGAAGTAGGTAAACTACAACTCCCAAACTCAAGGTCAATGCCTACCAAACCCTTCCAGTATTTTCTCTCGGTCATGGGAGTTCTGTGCGCCAAGTTTCGTTCAATTCTATCGCTGGTGGAGTTCAGAATGCTCTTTTATTGTAGGTGAACTATATATCCCAGTAACTACAACTCCCAAATGTCAAGGTCTAGTGATCTATGGATGTAGGTGAACTTCAACTCCCAAACTCAAGGTCAATGCCCACCAAACCCTTTCAGTATTTTCTCTTGATCATGGGAGTTCCGTGTGCCAAGTTTGGCCCAATCATATCATTGGTGGGGTTCAGAATGCTTTTTGATTGTAGGTGAACTATGAATCCCAGCAACTACAACTCCCAAATGTCAAGGTCTATTTCCCCCAAACTCCATCAGTGTTCACGTTTGGGTATATTGAGTATTTGTGCCAATTTTTGTCCAGAACTATCATTGTTTGAGTCCGCAGTGCTTTCTAGATGTAGGTGAACTACAACTCCTAAACTCAAAGTCAAGGCCAACAAACCCTTCCAATACTTTCTGTTGGTCATGGGAGTTCTGTGTGTCAAGTTTGGTTCAATTCCATCGCTGGTGGAGTTCAGAATGCTCTTTGATTGTAGGTGAACTATAAATCCCAGCAACTACAACTCCCAAATGTCAAGGTCTATTTCCCCCAAACTCCACCAGTGTTCACGTTTGGGCATATTGAGTATTTGTGCCAATTTTTGTCTAGAACGATCATTGTTTGAATCCGCAGTGCTCTCTGGATGTGAACTAGAACTTCTAAACTCAAGGTCAAGGTCTACCAAACCCTTCCAGTGTTTTCTGTTGGTCATGGGACTTCTGTGGACTAAGTTCGGTTCAATTCCATCATTGGAGGAGTTCAGAATGCTCTTTGATGATGGTAGGTGAACTATAAATCCCAGAAACTACAACTCCCAAATTACAAAATCAATCCCCCCAACCCCTCCAGTATTCAAATTTGGACACATCGGGTATTTGTGCCAAATTTGATCCAGTGAATGAAAATACATCCTGCATATCAGATATTTACATGACGATTCACAACAGTAGCAAAATGACAGTTGTGAAGTAGCAACGAAAATAATGTTATGGTTGGGGGTCAACACAACATGAGGAACTGTATTAAGGGGTCACGGCATTCGGAAGGTTGAGAAACACAGTTCTAGATAATTAAATTAATGATATCCAAGCTCTGACATAGATGTTGCCATCTGCTCCGCATCTGTATGCTTGTCCACTATGCCCTGCCTCATGTACAGAGGAGGAATTGTTGGAGGCTACCGACAATGCCGTTGCTGTTGCCCGTTTTTGGTCAAAAGATATTTAGTTTCTAGTTTTATACTAATTTATGCAATGCTATTGATACGAAATAAATAAATCTGCTCCTTATTGTCATTCCAGTGCAACCGGGGGCAACCAAAGTGGTTATTAGGGTGGCCAAAATGTTCTGTAAGGGGTCCACCATATTGAGGTCTACCCCCAGTGGTCGAGCCCTTTAAGGTAAGACATGGAGAGGCAATGACAGTCAACGAAAGCTCCTTTGGAGGAGAAAGAAGGTTGCCTTGTACCTGGAAGCGGAGGATGATGGTCCAGATGAGGCCCAGGGTGAGGCGGTGGTTGCCATCCACAATGTCGTGGGAGCCCATGTTCTCCAAGTGGACTCGCTGCTCCTTCAAGAACTGCAGGGCTTTGTCAACGTTTTCCAGGCAGTGGATGCGCATCCGGCCTTTGGTGGGTTTGGGCTGGAAGGAGGAGAGAGGCAAAGAAGAGTTGTTGTTCTAGAAGCATTCTCTCCTGACATTTCGCCTGCATCTATGGCAAGCATCCTCAGAGGTTGGACTTCAACTCCCACCATTCCTAACAGCCGGACACAACACACCTACTAACCCAAGGTGTGACCATCACTCATAAAACCACTGAAAAACACAGCAGAAGAGACTTTAAAAGTCAAAGAAACAAAAAATACATTACAATGCACGCGCAAAACCACATATAGATACACCAACACACATATATGCACACACAAAACACATACACAGAAAGGAGGAATGGAGGAAGGAAGGAGAGGAGGGAAAGAGAGAAGGAAGGAAAGAAAGAAGGGTAAAGAAGGAAGGAAGAAGAAAAGGATGGAGAGAAGAAGGGAAAGAAGGAGGAAAGGAGAGAAAGAAGGAAAGAAAGAAAGGTAGAGAAGGAAGGAGGGAAAGAGGGAAGGAGAGGAGGAAGGAAAGAAAGAAGGGTAGAGAAGGAAGGTGAGAAGAAGGGAAAGAAGGAGGGAAGGAGATAAAGAAGTAGAGAAGGAAAGAAGGAGAGGAGGGAGAGGAGGAGGGAAGGAGAGAAAGAGGGAAAGAAAGAAGGGTAGAGAAGGAAGGAGAGAAGAAGGGAAAGAAGGAAGGAAGGAGATAAAGAAGTAGAGAAGGAAGGAAGGAGAGGAGGGAGAGAAGGAGGGAAGGAAAGAAAGGTAGAGAAGGAAGGAAGAAGAGAAAGAGGGAAAGGAAGGGTAGAGAAGGAAGGAGAGAAAGAGGGAAAGAAGGAGGGAAGGAGAGAAAGAAGGGTAAAAAAGTAAGGAAGGAGAGAAGGAGGGAGAGAATGAAATAAAAAAAGTGAAAGAGGGAAGGAAGGAGAGAAGGGACGAAAGGGAGACAGAGGGTGGGAAGGAAAGAAAGAGGGAAAGAAAGAAGGGTAGAGAAGGAAGGAGAGAAAGAGGGGAAAAGGAGAGAAAGAAGGGTAAAAAAGGAAGGAAGGAAGGAAGGAAGGAAGGAAGGAAGGAAGGAAGGAGAGAAGGAGGGGGAGAATGAAATAAAAAAGTGAAAGAGGGAAGGAAGGAGAGAAGGAACGAAAGAGAGACAGAGGGAGGGAGGGAAGGAAGGAAGGAAGGGAAGAGACAAGGAAGGATGGAACCAAAGAGCAAAGGAAGCGAGAAAGGAAACAGGTAGAGAAGGAAGAAAGAAGAAGGGAAAGAAAAAGAGGGAAGGAAGGAAAGAGGGAGGGAAGAAGGGCAGAAGGGGGTTGGACTAGATGGCCCTTGGGGTCTCTTTCAACTCCAGGTTGTTGTTGTTGTTAAGCAGAAGCTGGACGGCCATCTGTAAGGAGGGCTTTAATGCTATCCTCCTGCTTGGCAGAATGGGGTTGGACTAGATGGCTTTTGGGGTCTCTTCCAACTCCAGATTGTTGTTGTTGTTGTTAAGCAGAGGCTAATGGATATCTAGACAGCAAAGCCTAGAGAAGGGAATGATGCTGGGGAAAGTGGAAGGCAAAAGGAAGAGGGGCCGACCAAGGGCAAGATGGATGGATGGCATCCTTGAAGTCACTGGACTGACCTTGAAGGAGCTGGGAGTGGTGATGGCCAACAGGGAGCTCTGGCGTGGGCTGGTCCATGAGGTCACGAAGAGTCAGAGACGACTGAACGAATGAACAACAACAACAACGGATATCTGTAAGGAAGGCTTTAATGGTATCCTCCTGCCTAGCAGGGGACTGGGTCTCTTCCAACCCTAGTATTCTATGATCACAAACCCAGCTACGACTGGACTGCCAAAGCGGGCATCCCAATGCCAACTATCAAGTCCATAGACCAAATGGAACAGTGACCATAAACTATAGGTAAAGGTAAAGGTAGTCCCCTGACATTAAGTCCAGTCATGTCTGACTCTGGGGTGTGGTGCTCATCTCCATTTCTAAGCCGAAGAGCCAGCATTGTCCGTAGACACCTCCAAGGTCATGTGGCTGGCATGACTGCATGGAGCGCCGTTACCTTCCCGCCGGAGCGGTACCTATTGATCTACTCACATTTGCAAGTTTTCGAACTGCTAGGTTGGCAGAAGCTAGGGCTGACAGCGGAAGCTCACGCCGCTCCCCGGGATCGAACCTGCGACCTTTCGATCAACAAGCTCAGCAGCTCAGTGCTTTAACCCACTGCGCCACCGGGGGCTCTGTAAGGAGGGCTTTAATGCTGTCCTCCTGCCTGGCAGAATGGGGTTGGACTAGATGGCCCTTGGGGTCTCTTCCAACTCCAGGTTACTCTTGTTGTTAAGCAAAGGCTGGACGGCCATCTGCAAGGAGGGCTTTAATGCTATCCTCCTGCCTGGCAGAATGGGGTTGGACTAGATGGCGCTTGAGGTCTCTTCCAACTCCAGGTTGTTGTTGTTGTTGTTGTTAAGCAGAGGCTGGATGGCCATCTGTAAGGAGGGCTTTAATGCTATCCTCCTGCCTGGCAGAATGGGGTTGGACTAGATGGCCCTTGGGGTCTCTTCCAACTCCAGGTTGTTGTTGTTGTTAAGCAGAGGCTGGCTGGCCATCTGTAAGGAGGGCTTTAATGCTATCCTCCTGCTTGGCAGAATGGGGTTGGACTAGATGGCCCTTGGGGTCTCTCCCAACTCCAGGTTGTTGTTGTTGTTGTTGTTGTTAAGCAGAGGCTAGATGGCCATCTGTAAGGAAGGCTTTAATGCTATCCTCCTGTCTGGCAGAATGGGGTTGGACTAGATGGCCCTTGGAGTCTCTTCCAACTCCAGGTTGTTGTTGTTGTTATTGTTAAGCAGAGGCTAGATGGCCATCTGTAAGGAGGGCTTTAATGGTATCCCCCTGCCTGGCAGAATGGGGTTGGACTAGATAGCGCTTGAGGTCTTTTCCAACTCCAGGTTGTTGTTGTTGTTAAGCAGAGGCTAGATGGCCATCTGTAAGGAAGGCTTTAATGGTATCCTCCTGCCTAGCAGAGGACTGGGTCTCTTTGAACCCTAGCATTCTATGATCACAAACCCAAGGCATACTGGACTGCCTTGGGTTTGTGGGTTTGTGGACTGCAAGGCATACTGTGCCAAAGCGGGCATCCCAATGCCACCTATCAAGTCCATAGACCAAATGGAACAGTGACCATACACTATACTTGGCTCGTATTTCCTCACATGCAACCCTTTCCGGCTTGCCTTGTATGCTGCCAAAGTCATGCCAGGTTGCACCCAGCCGGGAAGCCGGTTAGACGGGCACGGATGTGGCATTCCCAGACAAGAGAGAGAGAGAGTTGGGGGAAAGGCGCTTTGGTCCCGGAGTTGTTGCTGGAGTTCAAACGCCTGGAGGGCGAGGCAAGGAGGGACCTGCCCAGGCGAGGAATCTCCTCTCTCACCATTTTGCAAACCTGGTGTTTCCTCAGCCGCCCTCTCGCTGGAATGAATGGCAAGGTGGAGCCGGCTCCATCAAAGGGGGGAAAAGGGCTGGGGGTGGCTGCCGATTCCTGGGAAGGAATGAGCTGGGAAAAAGCGTGTGGGCTGAGCGCATGGAGGAGAGGCTCCGCCACATTCCACCGCTGCCCTTGGAACGCATCCCTGCTTGCATTACGCAAAATTATAAAGTCTAAAGAGGAAGAAGGCCTGGAGGAAAGGTTATGCCTGCCGGAAGCAAAACTCCCCAAATTAGACGGACGGGATTAACTTATATTGTTCTGCATTCATCTGCTTAATTCATGTAGATCCTGCCTTTCTCCCAATATGGGATTCAAGGCCGCTTGAGTCCATATATGCCGGTTTATGACGAACCCATGAGATGAAAACACATCCATGGAACTGAGACAGCCTTGGTCGCCTTGGTAGATGATCTTCGCAGGGAACTGGACAGGGGGAGTGTGTCCCTGTTAGTTCTGCTGGACCTCTCAGCAGCTTTCGATACCGTCAATCACGGTATCCTTCTGGGCCGCCTCATGGATATGGGGCTCGGGGGCACTGCTTTGCAGTGGCTCCGATCCTTCCTTGAGGGACGGACCCAGAAGGTGTTATTGGGTGACACCTGTTCGGCCCCACAACCGTTGTTGTGTGGAGTCCCACAGGGTTCAATTCTGTCCCCGATGTTATTTAACATCTACATGAAGCCGTTGGGAGAGATCATTCGGAGTTTCGGAATGAGATGTTATCTCTACGCACATGATGTCCAAATCTGTCACTCCTTCTCACCTGTCACCAAGGAGGCTGTCCAGACCTTGAACCGGTGTTTAGCTGCTGTATCGGACTGGATGAGAGCTAACAAATTGAAATTGAATCCAGACAAGACAGAGGTCCTACTGGTCAGTCGGAAGGCCGAACAGGGCATAGGGTTACAGCCTGTGTTAGACGGGGTTACACTCCCCCTGAAGACGCAGGTTTGCAGCTTGGGAGTGATCCTGGACTCATCGCTGAGCCTGGAAACCCAGGTCTCAGCGGTGGCCGGGAGAGCTTTCGCACAATTAAAACTTGTGCGCCAGCTGCGCCCGTACCTTGGGAAGCCAGATCTGGCCACGGTGGTCCACGCTCTTGTCACATCCCGGCTGGATTACTGCAACGCACTCTACGTGGGGTTGCCTTTGAAGACTGCTCGGAAACTACAACTAGTCCAGCGAGAAGCAGCCAGATTGCTCACCGGAGCGACATACAGGGAGCATACAACCTCCCTGTTGCGTCAGCTCCACTGGCTGCCGATCCAATTCTGAGCACAATTCAAAGTGCTGGTTTTGACCTACAAAACCCTATACGGTTCCGGCCCAGTGTATTTGTCTGAACGGATCTCCCTCTACGTCCCACCTCGAAGCTTAAGATCTTCTGGGGAGGCCCTGCTCTCGACCCCGCCACTGTCACAAGTGAGGCTGGTGGGGACGAGGAGCAGGGCCTTCTCAGTGGTGGCCCCCCACCTGTGGAACTCACTCCCCGGGGAGATTAGATCGTCATCTTCCCTTTTGGCGTTTAGGAAAAAACTGAAGACCTGGATCTGGGATCAAGCCTTTGGTCATTCTGACAGCTAACTGAAGGATCTGATGATAGACAAGGACAAATGGAATGGAATGGATATATGGACTCTGAACCCTGAGCATGAGAATGTTTTATTATTTTATTATGTACTGATGTTTTTAATTAATTGTTGAATTGTTTGTATTTGTATTGCTTGTGAATTGTTTTGGGCATCTAATTGTGCCCCCACTGTAAGCCGCCCTGAGTCCCCCCCGGGGTGAGAAGGGCGGGGTATAAGTAAATGAAATAAATAAAAAGCACTATCCGAAGGTTGCTCCTTTTATCCAAGTGTCTCCAGCGCCATTCTGTGATCCAGAGATTCCTAGAAAGGTGTTTTCTCCATTATAAATAAACAATCAAATGCGGTCATCGCTAATAGTCAACATGGATTTATCAAAAACAAGTCATGCCAGACTCATCTGATCTCTTTTTTCGAGAGAGTTACAAGCTGGGTAGATGCGGGGAATGCCGTGGATGGAGCGTACCTGGATTTCAGGAAGGCCTTCTTTGACAAGGTCCCCCACGACCTTCTGGCAAGGAAACTAGTCCAATGTGGGCGAGGCAAAACTACGGTGAGGTGGATCTGGAATTGGTTAAATGGACGAACCCAGAGGGTGATTCTCCCCAAGGCTTCCTCTTCATCTTGGAAAGAAGTGACAAGTGGAGTGCCGCAGGGTTCCGTCCCTGTTCAACATCTTTATTCATGAGATGAAGGGTTAGAAGGCAGGATCATCAAGTTTGCAGACGACACCAAATTGGGAGGGAGAGCCAATACTCCAGAGGACAGGAGCAGGATTCAAAACGATCTTGACAGATTAGAGAGATGATTGGCCAAAACTAACAAAATGAAGTTCAACAGGGACAAATGCAAGATACTCCACTTTGGCAGAAAAACGAAATGCAAAGATACAAAATGGGGGATGCCTGGCTTGAGAGCAGTACGTGTGAAAAAGATCTTGGAGTCCTCGTGGACAACAAGTTAAACATGAGCCAACAATGTGATGTGGCAGCAAAAAAAGCCAATGGGATTTTGGCCTCCATCAATAGGAGCCTAGTGTCTAGATCTAAGGAAGTAATGCTACCCCTCTATTCTGTTTTGGTTAGACCACACCTGGAATATTGTGTCCAATTCTGGGCACCACAATTCAAGAGAGATATTGACAAGCTGGAATGTGTCTAGAGGAGGGCGACTAAAATGATCAAGGGTCTGGAGAACAAGCCCTATGAGGAGCGGCTTAAGGAGCTGGGCATGTTTAGCCTGAAGAAGAGAAGACTGAGAGGAGATATGATAGCCAAGTATAAATATGTGAGAGGAAGCCACAGGGAGGAGGGAGCAAGCTTGTTTTCTACTTCCCTGGAGACTAGGACGTGGAACAATGGCTTCAAACTACAAGAGAGGAGATTCCATCTGAACACGAGGAAGAACTTCCTGACTGTGAGAGCCGTTCAGCAGTGGAACTCTCTGCTGCGGAGTGTGGTGGAGGCTCCTTCTTTGGAAGCTTTTAAGCAGAGGCTGGATGGCCATCTGTCAGGGGTGATTTGAATGCAATATTCCTGCTTCTTGGCAGAATGGGGTTGGACTGGATGGCCCATGAGGTCTCTTCCAACTCTTTGATTCTAGGATTCTATGAAATCAGGGTTTTGTGGGGGTTCTCTGCCCTTAACAACACACTTACTGTATTGATTCACTCTACCCATGTCTTAATGAACACTATCAGACTTCAGGATTCACACACTTCTGTTTTTATAAAATACTCCAAAATATAGGATTCAGTCTATGAAAACATTGGAAGCTTCCCAACCTTCGGATAGAGGACATCCATTATAATAAGCCTCAAACTACGGCCCGCGGGCCACATGCGACCCGCCGAGGGCATTTATCCGGCCCACGATCTTTCAATTCTCATATCATGTAAGCTTTTCTAAAGTATTATTATTATTATTATTATTATTATTATTATTATTATTATTAGATACACAACAAGATGAGTCCACAGCAAACAATGTCACTCCACTGGATGTTGTATTGGATCACACGTCGGACACTTCCTAAATGTGTGATGTATCGGCGAATAATGCATGCGGATCCAAGTCAGGTAGCCTTTTGCAGCTAACAGATGGCAATTTTGTCAGTGCCTATTGTTTTTAAGTGCAGGCCAAGATCTTGAGGCACTGCACCCAGTGTGCCGATCACCACCCTGCCACACACTCTGGTGGCTGTTGAATTGGATCACACGTCAGATACTTCCCAAGTGTCTAGGACTTTGTGATGTATCGGTGGATAATGCGTACAGATCCAAGTTGGGTGGCCTTTTGCAGCTGACAGATGGTAATTTTGTCAGCGTCGATTGTTTTTAAGTGTAGGCCAAGGTCTTGAGGCACTGCACCCAGTGTGCCGATCACCACTGGGACCACCTTGATTAGTTTATGCCAGAGTCTTTGCGGTTCAATCTTTAAATCCTCGTATTGTGTCAGCTTTTCCAGTTGCTTCTTGTCGATTCTGCTGTTGCAACATCAACAATATTATTATTATTATTATTATTATTATTATTATTATTATTATTGGAGTCCCCGGTGGCGCAGTGGGTTAAACCCTTGTGCTGGCAGGACTGAAGACCAACAGGTTGCAGATTCAAATCCGGGGAGAGCACGGATGAGCTCCCTCTATCAGCTCCAGCTACTCATGTGGGGACATGAGAAAAGTCTCTCACAAGGCTGATAACACACCAATTCTCTCACACCAGAAGTGACTTGCAGTTTCTCAAGTCACTCCTGACACAACCAAAAAAAAAAATCATTTGATATACAACAAGATGAGTACACAGCAAACAAGATGATTCTGGTGGTTGTTGCATTGGATGACACATTGGTCACTTCCCAAGTGTCAAGGACTTTGTGATGTATTGGTGGATAATGTGTGCTGATCCGAGTAGGGTTGCCTTTTGCAGCTGACAGATGGTAATTTTGTCAGCGCCTATTGTTTTTAAGTGCAGGCCAAGGTCTTGAGGCACTGTACCCAATGTGTCGATCACCACTGGGACCACCTTGATTGGTTTGTGCCAGAGTCTTTGCAGCTCGATCTTTAAATCAAGTAGTTTTCAATTGCTTCTCATCAATTCTGCTGCCATTGTTTTTGTTTTTGTTGTTGTTATTGTTGTTACAATTCTGCTGCCGCCGCCATTGTTGTTGTTGTTGTTAGCAATCAACAATAAGCCTGATTGCTGATATATAAAGCAATCAGACGCTGCCACACACACCACACCCAACAAAATTAATGATTTCCAATATTATTCATCGAGAGCGTTCAATCTATGTCGTTTAGTCGCCGTCTCTTGCTCTATCGATTCCTTCCTTTCTCTCTGCTGTCTTTCCAGGGCAGATTACATAACAAGAGAGAGAGAGAAAACCAGAACAGCAACAGAAAAGTGACCCAGGAAAAACAAAGCAAAAAGGCTGCAGCATAAAAGGATCAGGAAAGTTGTTTTGCCAGGAATAGTTTAAGTCGGAGGGGGAGAAGATTAAAACCCTGGGACATATTTTTCCAAAGGCAGCAATGTTTGAGTTCGGAGTGAAGTAACTGCTTTGGGAGACGGTGGTCTGTCATCATCTTCAAATTCTACAGCACTGCTGGTCACAGCTGACCTCCAGCTGGAGCGCTCAAGGGCCAGGGCTTCCCAGTTCTCAGTGTCTATGCCAGAGTTTTTAAGGTTGGCTTTGAGCTCATCTTTCAATCTCTTTTCCTGCCTACCAACATGCATTTTCCATTCTTGAGTTCGGAGTAGAGCAACTGCTTTGGGAGACGGTGGTCAGGCATCCGGAGAACGTGGCTGGTCCAGCGGAGTTGATGGCGGAGGAGCGTCGCTTCAATGCTGGTGGTCTTTGCTTCTTCCAGCATGCTGGCGTTTGTCCGCTTGTCTTCCCAAGAGATTTGCAAGATTTTCCAGAGGCAACGCTGATGGAATCGTTCCAGGAGTTGCATGTGACGTCTGTAGACAGTCCATGTCTCACAGGCGTATAGCAAGATTGGGAGGACAATAGCTTTCTAAACAAGCATCATGGTATCCCTACGGATGTCCCAGTCCTCAAACGCTCTCTGCTTCATTCGGAAAAATGTTGCACTCGCAGAGCTCAGGCGCTGTTGTATTTCAGTCTCAATGTTGACATCTGTAGACAGTCCATGTCTCGCAGGCATAAAGCAGGGTTGGGAGGACAACAGCTTTATAAACAAGCACCTTGGTATCCCTACGGATGTCCCGGTCCTCAAACACTCTCTGCTTCATTTGGAAAAATGCTGCACTCGCAGAGCTCAGGCAGTGTTGTATTTCAGTGTCAATGTTGACATCTGTAGATAGTCCATGTCTCGCAGGCATATAGCAGGGTTGGGAGGACAATAGATTTATAAACAAGTACCTTGGTCTCTCTACGGATGCCCCAGTTCTCAAACGTTCTCTGTTTCATTTGGAAACATGCTGCGCTCGCAGAGCTCAGGCGGGTTGTATTTCAGTCTCAATGTTGACATCTGTAGACAGTCCACATCTCGCAGACGTATAGAAGGTTTGGGAGGACAATAGCTTTATAAACAAGCATCATGGTATCCCTACGGATGTCCCGGTCCTCAAACACTTTCTGCTTCATTTGGTAAAATGCTGCACTCGCAGAGCTCAGGCCGGGTTGTATTTCAGTGTCAATGTTGACGTCTGTAGACAGTCCATGTCTCACAGGCGTATAGCAAGATTGGGAGGACAATAGCTTTATAAACAAGCATCATGGTATCCCTACGGATGTCCCAGTCCTCAAACGCTCTCTGCTTCATTCGGAAAAAATTTGCACTCGCAGAGCTCAGGCGGGGTTGTATTTCAGTGTCAATGTTGACATCTGTAGACAGTCCATGTCTCATAGGTGTATATCAGGGCTGGGAGGAAATAGCTTTATAAACAAGCCCTTTGGTCTCCCTATGGATGTCCCGGCCCTCAAACACGCTCTACTTCCTTCAAAAGAATGCTGTACTTGCAGAGCTCAGGCGGGGTTGTATTTCAGTGTCAATGTTGACATCTGTAGACAGTCCACATCTCACAGGCATATAGCAGTTGGGAGGAAATAGCTTTATAAACAAGCACCTTGGTCTCTCTACGGATGTCCCAGTCCTCAAACACTCTCTGCTTCATTTGGAAAAATGCTGCACTCGCAGAGTTCAGACGGTGTTGTATTTCAGTGTCAATGTTGACATCTGTAGACAGTCCACATCTCACAGGTGTATAGCAAGGCTGGGAGGACAACAGCTTTAGAAACAAGCCCCTTGGTCTCCCTATGGATGTCCCGGTCCTCAAACATTCTCTGCTTCATTTGGAGAAATGCTGCACTCGCAGAGCTCAGGCGGGGTTGTATTTCAGTGCATTGGAGAGGGACTGGCTGGTGACTGATGGAAGAGCACTCGATGTTCCAAGCTTCTTGTATGCTTCTCGTATGCTTCTGCAAAGGTGTTTAGAGTGGCTTGTAGGTCTTCTTCTGAATGCACACAGTTGACGTTATCATCAGCATATTGGAGTTCTATAACAGATGTTGTTGTGACCTTGATTTTGGCTTTCAGTCCACTGAGGTTAAATAGTTTGCCATCAAAAAGATGAAGTATTATAGCGTTGAAGATGGAAAATAACGTTGAGGCAAGAACACATCCCTGTTTGACACCTGATTCCACCTTAAATGGGTCATTTTGGGAGCCATTGCTGTCCAAGACTGTTGCCAAAGGAAGTACCACATATGGAGAATGATGCTGCCAGTCCCGTTCCAAGGGTTCCGCAGCATTGCAAGTGGTGTGGAACTGCATTAATTCTACAGTGCAGTCGCACCCTGTGGTTGCCAACCCGCCCGAGGGCTCCTGGCATGTTTTAGCACACTTCAGCGTCTCTGCGGTTCTCGATCTCTCTCTCGTCGGTGAGAAAAAAGGCCGCCTTGACGGCGGTTGCACCTGCCAATCGGCCAGGCGGGGCGGATGGTGCCATAAGTCTCCCCACGAACCGGAAAAACCGCCTCATTCGGGAGCGAGCGCTTGGCGACTTTCTGTCCCGGGGAATTGTGCATTTCTGTGTGCGTTTGTGGAGGCGTTGAGAGCTCGGAGAGGCCCAAGGAGACGTGGCAAAACCCATTACTTCCATAGTCCCAGACTCCTTCCCAATCCCTAAGATGATAGACTCCTAGAGTTGAAGGGACCTCCAAAGGTCATCCAGTCTAACCCCATTCTGCCAGGCAGGAAGACACAATCAATGCCCTCCTGACAGATGGCCACCCAGCCCCTGCTTAGAAGCTTCCAGAGAAGGAGACCTCAAGGTATTCCCAGGGAGTCACTAGTGTTGGAAGTGACTTCTACGTAGGAAGACACAATCAAAGACCTCCTGACAGATGGCCATCTAACCTCTGCTTTGAAACCTCCAGAGAAGGAGACACCAAGGGATTCCCAGACAGTCACAAGAGTTGGAAGTGACTTCTACATAGGAAGACACAATCAAAGTCCTCACAACAGATGGCCACCCAGCTCCTGCTACACTGGAAGACACAATCAAAGCCTTCCCGACAGATGGCCATCTAGCCTCTGCTTAAAAGCCTTCAGAGAAGGAGACCCTAAGGGATTCCCAGGGATTCACTAGAGTTGGAAGTGACTTCTACATTGGAAGACACAATCAAAGCCCTCCTGACAGATGGCCAACTAGCCTCTGCTTAAAAGCCTCCAGAGAAGGAGACTCCAACGGATTCCCAGGGAGTGACTAGAGTTGGAAGTGACTTCCAGGCAGGAAGACACAATCAAAGCCTTCCTGACAGATGGCCATCTAGCCTCTGCTTAGAAGCCTCCAGAGAAGGAGACCTCAAGGGATTCCCAGGGAGTCATTAGAATTGGAAGTGACCTCCAGGCAGGAAGACACAATCAAAGCCCTCCGAACAGATGGCCAAACAGCCTCTTTTTAGAAGCCTCCAGAGAAGGAGACTCCAAGGGATTCCCAGGGAGTCACTAGAGTTGGAAGTGACTTCTACATTGGAAGACACAATCAAAGTCCTCACAACAGATGGCCACCCAGCTCCTGCTACACTGGAAGACACAATCAAAGCCTTCCCGACAGATGGCCATCTAGCCTCTGCTTAAAAGCCTTCGGAGAAGGAGACCCTAAGGGATTCCCAGGGATTCACTAGAGTTAGAAGTGACTTCTACATTGGAAGACACAATCAAAGCCCTCCTGACAGATGGCTACCAGCCTCTACTTAAAAACCTCCGAGAAAGTGACCCCAAGGGATTCTCAGATAGTCTCTAGAGTTGGAAGTGACGTCTATATTGGAAGACACAATCAAAGCCCTCCCGACAGATGGCCACACAGCCTCTGCTTAAAAACCTTCAGAGAAGGAGATCCCAAGAGATTCCCAGAGAGTCACTAGAATTGGAAGTGACCTCCAGGCAGGAAGACACAATCAAAGCCCTCCCAATAGAGGGCCACCCAGCCTCTGCTTAAAAAGTCAACATAGTAGGTATTTAACATTTCTGGGCACGCACAGCCACACCCACCAGATGACAGGTCACCGCCTTGCAAATGATTTGAGATCCATGTCATAGTTTTGATTTCTTTGTCTAAACAGTGGGTTACCATGGGTTCAAGTCCTCCCATTGATGGAGTTTGGAATCTTGAGTTTTATTATTCATTCTGATATGCTTATTCATTCCATTTATAGTCCAACCCAGTGATTCCGATCATTTTATGTGTGTGTGTGTCAGGAGCAACTTGAGAAACTACTAATCTCTTCGACAACGCATTCTTACCAGCTGCTCTCCAGAGAGGACTTCCAGGAGGCGGAGAAGCATCCGTCCGTCCCGCAAATCGCTGTAGAGGTCGCTGATGCGGCAGGTGACGCGGGCCAGGTGAGAGTTCACCCATTTGGTGAAGGTCTTCTTCTGCACAGCCTCTCGCTCATCTGCAAGACAAAGGGATAGCTCCTGAGCATACAACGAACAAAGATCCACTCCTTTGAGGTCCCAACATATTCCAGGAGGAGAAGCATGGACAAATGAAAGATATTCCACTTAGGTAGAAAAAACAGGAAATGCAAAGAGACAGAATGTGTCCAAAAGAGGGCGACTCAAAGGATCAAGGGTCTGGAGAACAAACCCTATGAGGAGCGGCTTAAAGAGCTGGGCATGTTTAGCCTGCAGAAGAGAAAGGAGCAAGCTTGTTTTCCGCTGTCCTGGAGACTAGGATGCGGAACAACGGCTTCAAACTACAAGAAACTACACCGGGACTGTGGCACGGCTGGCTAGGAGTCAGCTGCATTAAGATCACTACTGACCGAGAAGTCATGAGTTCGAAGCTAGTCCGTGTCAGAGTGAGCTTCTGACCAATTTGTGTAGCTTGCTGTCGATCTTTGCAGCCTGAAAGACAGTTGCATCCACTCTGTCAAGTAGGAAATTTAGGTACCGCTTATGCGGGGAGGCAAATTTAACTAATTTACAAGGCCATGAAAACCTCCAGCAAGCTTGCAAAGAATGAGGAAGTACATCAGTGTCACAATTATTATTATTATTATTATTATTATTATTATTATTATATATTATATATTATTATAACTTTATTTGTACCCCGCTAGCATCTCCCGAGGGATTCGATGCGGCTTACACAGGCCGAAGCCCCAAAAACACAGTACAACAATACAATACCTAAAGCAAATTAAAAACAGTTAAGCAGGAAAAACAATAACAGTAACAATACGACAAGACACTATTAAAACTGGGCCGGCCAGAGTAGGGCTTTTATATCCTGTCCTCTCTCAACCTCCGAGATAGGATGGGATATAGGATGAGATTTGTTTGAATTCTTCTTTGGTGATTTCTCCCTTTTTCCACTTCTTGTGCATGTCTCTTTTGTGTTTTAGCACAGTTGATTCTATGATTTATTGCCCTGTCCTGAAAGCTTGGTCCCACAGCCAAGAATGAAGAAGTACTTCATCAGTGTCATTATTATTATTATTATTATTATTATTATTATTATTATTTCGGGCTTTTATATCCTGTCCTATCTCAGAAAATTTAGATACCGCTTATGTGCGGAGGCAAATTTAACTAATTTACGAGGCCATAAAAGTCTCCAGCAAGCATGCAAAAATGAGGAAGTACTTCATCAGTGTCATTATTATTATTATTATTATTATTATTATTATTTTGGGCTTTTATATATCCCGTCCTATCTAAGGAAATTTAGGTACCGCTTATGCGGGGAGGCGAATTTAACTAATTTATGAGGCCATAAAAATCTCCAGCAAGCATACAAAGAATGAGAAAGTACTTCATCAGTGTCACAATTATTATTATTATTATTTTGGGCTTTTATATCCCATCCTATCTCAGGAAATTTAGGTACCGCTTATGTGGGGAGGCAAATTTAACTAATTTATGAGGCCATAAAAATCTCCAGCAAGGATTCAAAGAATGAGGAAGTACTTCATCAATGTCACTATTATTATTATTATTATTATTATTATTATTATTATTTCAGGCTTTTATATCCCGTCCTATCTCAACTTCCAGAGAGGGTCACAGGACAATGAAACGACAGCTCCCCTAGTGGCCACAATACCCTCAAGAAAAAGCTAGGATGTTCAATTGCTTCAGTGTCTTTCTATATATGTTGTGTGTCTATGGCATTGAATGTTTGCCATGTATATGTACATTGTAATCTGCCCTGAGTCCCCTTCGGGGTGAGAAGTGCGGCATATAAATGCCGTAAATAAATAAATAAATAAATAAATAAATACCTAAACATTAAAAACATTTATCAAAATATTAAAATACACCATTTAAAACCGTCCTGGTCATCCACGTCAAATCTAGTCGGCCTGGTCATCTTTCCTATGAGGAAGTACTTCATCAGTGTCACAATTATTATTATTATTATTATTATTATTATTATTATTATTTCTGGCTTTTATATCCCATCCTATCTCATCCTCCGAGATAGGATGGGATATAGGATGAGATTTGTTTGAATTCTTCTTTGGTGATTTCTCCCTTTTTCCACTTCTTGTGCATGTCTCTTTTGTGTTTTAGCACAGTTGATTCTATGATTCTATAATTTATTGCCCTGTCCTGAAAGCTTGGTCCCACAGCCAAGTTTTTACCAGGACAGGAGAGAGGAGGCCGACCGGATCTCACCAGGAAGGGAATTCCATAGCCGGGGGGCAATCACCGAGAAGGCTCTGTCTTTCGTCCCCACCAATCACGCCTGTGACAATGGCGGGATGGAAAGCAGGGCCTCTCCGGAGGATCTTAATCTCTGCGATGGTTCATAGGGAGAGATGCGTTTGGACAGGTAATTCGGTTAAGCGGAGGCTGGATGGCCATCTGCCGGGGATGCTTCGAATACGATTGGGGTTGGACTGGATGGCCCATGAGGTTTCTTCCAACTCTAGGATTCTATCAGCAGATGCTAGGCTCCTCTTCAGTTATGAATATTCCCCGAGTTGTGAGCTCACTATTTCCAGGAGTCAACTCACATGCTTGTCTTGACCTGGAAGAACTTCTGTCCTGGGATGGAGGCCAAAATAGTGGACCTCTGGCCCTCCAGATGTGTTGTCCTGCCCCTCCTAGCAATCTCACCCAACATCCCAAAAAGCATTCCCAAAGTGTCTCTAAATTCCATGCAAAATTGTTCTTTGGATGTCAGGCAAAACACTCATCATCATCATCATCATCATCATCACCATCACCACCACCATCATCATCAATAGCTTTTCTGGTTTATTTGAAAAAGTAATTTTTTAAATTCTCCAAAATGCATAACTACAACTCCCATCATGCCAGGTTAACTCCCAGAAACTCCATCAGTACTTCAAGTTTGTTATGTTGGGCAGGTTTGCTCTAGATGCATCCTCGGTGAGGTTCAGTGTGCTCTCTGGCTGCAGGGAGTTGTAGTTCACCGATGATGGGCCTGGACCAAAGTTGGCACACAGAACCCCCATGACTAACTCAACCGACTGGAGGGGTTTGAGCGGACTGACTCACCATAGTGGGAGTTGTAGTTTACCCTGTAGCCAGAGAGCACACTGAACCTCACCGAGGATGCATCTAGAGCAAACCACTGGACAAATTGACACCAAATTTGGACACAAGACACCTAACAACCCTGACTCACCATAATGGGAGTTGTAGTTTACCCTGCAGACCTGATATGCCCAAAATTGATTACTGGAGGTGGTTTTGGGGGGACTGCCCTTCCTTTCTGGAAGTTCACCCACAACTAGTTCACCCACAACTAGAGAAACGGTGACCATTTATGAAGGGCTTGGACCAAACTTAGCACAAAGAACCCCGGTGACTAACTTGAGGGGAAACTGACATTCCTTTCTGGGAGCTGTAGTTCACCTACAACCAGGGAAACTGTGACCTCCACCGATGATGGACCTGGAACAAAGTTGGCACACAGAACCCCCGTGACTAACCCATCCTACTGGAGGGGTTTGAGCGGACTGACTCACCATAGTGGGAGTTGTAGTTTACCCTGCAGCCAGAGAGCACACTGAACCTCACCGTGGATGCATCTAGAGCAAACCACTGGACAAATTGACATCAAATTTGGACACAAGACACCTAACAACCCAATGTATGTCCTTCACTCAGAAAATATATGACTTTGTCATTTGGGAGTTGTAGTTGATGGGATTTATTGTTCACCTACAATCAAAGAGCATTCTGAACTCCACCAATGATGGAATTGAACCAAACTGGGCACACAGAACTCCCACAACCAACAGAAAACACTAGAAGGGTTTGGTGGGCATTGGCCTTGAGTTTGGGAGTTGTAGTTCACCTACAGCTAGAGAGCACTGTGGACTCAAACAATGATGGATCTGAACCAAGCTTGGCATGAATACTCAATATGCCCAAATATAAACACAGATTGAGTTTGGGGGAACTATACCTTGACATTTGGGAGTTGTAGCTACTGGGATTTATAGTTCACCTACAATCATGGAACATTCCGAACTCTACCAATGATAGAATTGGGCCAAACCTCCCACCCAGAACCCCCATGGGGGCCACAGCAATGCGTAATAATAATAATAATAATAATAATAATAATATTTAAATAATAATAATAATGCTATATCCCGGCTAGTAATAATAATAATGGAATTTTAATTGTATTGCTTTTAATGTAAGTCACTTTGAGTGGAGAGAAAAAGTGGGGTATAGTATTATTATTATTATTATTAATTAAATATTATTATTACTAGCCGGGATATATTATTATTATTATTATTAATAATAATAATAATAATAATAATAGTAATACTATATTCCGGCTAGTAATAATAATATTTAAATAATAATAATAATAATAATAATAATAATAATACTATATCCCGGCTAGTAATAATAATATTTATTTATTTATTTAATAAATAATAATAATAATAATAATAATAATACTATACCGCACTTTTTCTCTCCACTCAAAGCGGCTTACATTAAAAGCAATACAATTCCAATTCCAATACGTTCCCGATATGCCAGTCTCGTTCTTCTTTTAATCACCTTAGAGGTAGACGAGATTATCTGTTTATCCCCGATTATATGGCAATGGAGACTCATATAATCCAGTTCAAAGCAGATAATGTGAGTGTAAAATCCTGGGATACAGGGCAATGGAGATCCAGCCAAAGAGACTAAAACACAAAACCAAGCTATCCCCTTGTCCAAAGTTTTGACCTAGCAAGACTGTTTTGAATCAAATTTGCAAAAAGTCAAAACTGCACAATGCAGAGGAACGGCTGCAATAACAGTATCGGTACAAACAATAACAACAACAATGACTACTTGTTGGTGCACGCTTTTTCTCTCTCTGTGGTTTAGCATGGGTTTCTGCACAGCTGGCATTTATTTGCCCTGGAGCCGAGGCAGGTGATGCTCTCCGGCCCAGCCCAACATGTATGCGCAGAGCATGGCGCAAGGAGGAGCAGCCTCAGCGGCCGGGTCCAGGGCTCGGCTTGCCCTTCGGCCTGACTCACTGGGGAACATGTCCGAGCAGGCTCACGCCCAGCCCCGCTTTCTCCCGATTCGATCCCGAAACACCGAGAGGCTGTTCAAAGGAGTCTCTATTAGGTCAGCTGCTGAACTTGCTGACCAAAAGGTCGGCGGTTCGAATCTGGGGAACGGCGTAAGCTCCCGCTGTCAGCCCCAGTTCCTGCCAACCTAGCAGTTCAAAAACACGCAAATGTGAGTAGATCAAGGTAACACCAATCCATGCAGTCATGACCTTGGAGGCGTCTACGGACAACGCCGGCTCATTGGCTTAGAAATGGAGACGAGCACCAACCCCCAGAGTCAGACACAACTAGACTTAGTGACAAGGGAAAACCTTTGCTTTTACCTATGGAAATGCGGCTTTTTCAATATGGCCATGGCATTTGGGAGTTGTAGTTGCTGGGATTTATAGTTCACCTACAAGCAAAGAGCATTCCAAACTCAGCCCACAATGGATCTGTACCAAACTTGGCACCCTACCTACATAGACAACGTTGCATACTGATGGGGTTGGGGAGAGCTGTTTTTGAATTCTGGGAGTTGTAGTTCACCAACATTCAGACAGCAAACTGGTGATGGAACTAGTAAACTTACCACACATGGATTTACAGTTTACCTACAATCAAAGAGCATTATGAACCCACCAACAATAGAATTGGGCCTCCACCTGCCTTGAAGACACTTGCTGCTGCGAGCCTCGCTCCAGCCTCACATGCTCTCCTTCACCTTCACAGAGCATGCCTGCTCTCCCCTCTCCATTTGGAGTCCTACGCAGAACCCCCATGCCTTGAAGGCACATTCTGGCATGAGCCTCCCTCCAGCCTTGCATGCTCTCCTTCACCTTCACGGATCATGCCTGCTCTCCCCTCTCCATTTGGAGTCCTACGCAGAATCCCCATGCCTTGAAGGCATACTTTGGCATGAGCCTCCCTCCAGCCTCACACGCTCTCCTTCACCTTCATGGAGCATGCCTGCTCTCCACTCTCCTCTTGGATTCCTACGAAGAACCCCCATGCCTTGAAGGCACACTCTGGAATGAGCCTCCCTCCAGCCTTGCATGCTCTCCTTCACCTTCATGGAGCATGCCTGCTCTCCGCTCTCCATTTGGATTCCTACGAAGAACCCCCATGCCTTGAAGGCACACTCTGGCATGAGCCTCCCTCCAGCCTCTCATGCTCTCCTTCACCTTCACGGAGAACGGAGCATGCCTGCTCTCCCCTCTCCACTTGGAATCCTACGGAGAACCCCCATGCCTTGAAAGCACACTCTGGAATGAGCCTCCCTCCACCCTCACACGCTCTCCTTTACCTTCATGGAGCACGGAGCATGCCTGCTCTCCCCTCTCTGCTTGGAATCCTATGCAGAACCCCCATGCCTTGAAGGCACACTCTGGCATGAGCCTCCATCCACCCTCACACGCTCTCCTTCACCTTCATGGAGCAGGGAGCATGCCTGCTCTCCCCTGTCTGATTGGAGTCCTACGCAGAATCCCCATGCCTTGAAAGCACCCTCTGGCATGAGCCTCCCTCCAGCCTCACATGCTCTCCTTCACCTTCACGGAGCATGCCTGCTCTCCCCTCTCCATTTGGAGTCGTACACAGAACCACCCTGCCTTCAAGGCACACTCTGGTATGAGCCTCCCTCCAGCCTTGCATGCTCTCCTTCACCTTCACGGAGCATGCCTGCTCTCCCCTCTCCATTTGGAGTCCTACGCAGAACCCCAGGCCTTGAAGGCACACCCTAGCATGAACCTCACTCCAGCCTTACACGCTCTCCTTCACCCTCACGGAGCATGCCTGCTCTCCCCTTTCCTCTTGGAGTCCTACGAAGAACCCCCAGGCCTTGAAGGCACACTCTGGAATGACCCTCCCTCCAGCCTCTCACACTCTCCTTTACCTTCACGGAGCATGGCTGCTCTCCCCTCTCCATTTGGAGTCGTACACAGAACCACCCTGCCTTCAAGGCACGCTCTGGTATGAGCCTCCTTCCAGCCTCACACGCTCTCCTTCACTTTCACAGAGCACGGAGCATGCCTGCTCTCCCCTCTCCATTTGGAGTCGTACACAGAACCCCCATGCCTTGAAAGCACACTCTGGAATGAGCCTCACTCCAGCCTCACACTCTCTCCTTCACCTTCACGGAGAACACACACTCTCCTTCACCTTCACGGAGCATGCCTGCTCTCCCCTCTCCTCTTGGATTCCTACGCAGAACCCCCATGCCTTGAAGGCACACTCTGGCATGAGCCTCCCTCCAGCCTCACACGCTCTCCTTCACCTTCACGGAACACAGAGAATGCCTGCTCTCCCCTCTCCATTTGGAGTCCTACACAGAACCCCCATGCCTTGAAGGCACACTCTGGAATGAGCCTCCCTCCAGCCTTGCATGCTCTCCTTCACCTTCACGGAGCATGCCAGCTCTCCTCTCTCCATTTGGAGTCCTACACAGAACCACCCTGCCTTCAAGGCACACTCTGGCATGAGCCTCCCTCCAGCCTCACACGCTCTCCTTCACTTTCACGGAGCATGCCTGCTCTCCCCTCTCCTCTTGGTTTCCTACGCAGAGCCCTACACTCAACCTCCAGGTTGAGAAACCCTTCTCTACTGGAACACAATGACCTGGGATCACAATTCTGTAATAATCCACTTCTGTCCTTTTCTTTTTCCTTTTGCACCAGACTCGATGGATCTTTGGCCTGTCGTAAAAGAATAAAACAAAACGCAGCAGCCGATCCGGTAAGCCTGGAGGCTTAGGCAGGCATTCCTGCTTTGGATTATGGGGCTTTCTGTTATGACCTGGCGCTTGAGAGAGAAAGCCCATTGTCCACAATGGACTCTTGTGGAGATCAAAGCGGATACGGTTTTGTTCCATCTCCTTCTTTATAGACAACCCAGGAATTGGGGGGGGGGGGGGGGGGGGGGAGAGATCATGGAATAGTAGATATTTGAAATGGAAAGGGCCATATATTACAACCCCTTGTTAGGAAGGAATACACAACGAAAGCTCTCTTGATAGATGCTCATGCAAAAATGGAGAGAGTCCAAGCTAGTCTCTAACGTAGTATGTTCCAATGTCAAACACCTCTTACAGTCTTGTTCTTCCAAATGTTTAGGTAGAATCTTCTACTTGAGAAGAGGTTTGACCCAATTCTATCATTGGTGGGGTTTGGAATGCTCTGTGATGGTAGGTGAACTATAAATCCCAGCAACTACAACTCCCAAATGTCAAGATTCTATTTTCCTCAAACTCCACCAGTGTTCACATTTGGGCATATGGAGTATTCGTGTAGAGTTTGGTCCAGATCCATCATTGTTTGAGTCCACAGTGATCTTTGGATGTAGGTGAACTATAACTCCAAAACCAAAGGACACTGCCCACCAAACCCTTCCAGTATTTTCTGTTGATCATGGTGGAAGTGTGTGCCAAGTTTGGTTCAATTGCATCATTGGTGGGGTTCAGAATGGTCTTTGGTTGTAGGTGAACTATAAATCCCAGCAACTTAAACTCCCAAATGTCAAGGTCTATTTCCCCCAAACTCCACCAGTGTTCTTGGTTGTGGGAGTTCTGCATGCCAAGTTTGGTTCCATACTATTGTTGGTGGAGTCCAGAATGGTCTTTGATTGTAGGTGAACTATCAATCCCAGCAACTACAACTCCCAAATGTCAAGGTCTATTTCCCCCAAACTCCACCAGTGTTCACATTTGGGCATATTGAGTATCTGTGCCAAGTTTGGTCCAGATCCATCACTGTTTGAGTCTACAATGGTCTCTGTAAGTGAACTACGACTCCCAAACTCAAGGTCAATGCCCACCAAACACTTCCAGTATTTTCTCTAGGTTGTGGGAGTTCTGCATGCCAAGTTTGGTTCAGTTCCATCGTTGGTGGGGTTCAGAATGCTCTTTGATTGCAAGTGAACTATAAATTCCAGCAACTACAACTCCCAAATGTCAAGGTCTATTTCCCCCAAACTCCACCAGTGTTCATATTTGGGAATATTGAGTATTCATGTAGAGTTTGGTCCAGATTCATCATTGTTTGAGTCCACAGTGATCTCTGAATGTAGTTGAACTACAAATCCAAAACCCAAGGTCAATGCCCACCAAACCCTTCCAGTATTTTCTGTTGATCTACAACAACTACAACTCCAAAACTCAAGGTCAATGCCCACCAAAACCTTCGAGGGTTTTCTGTAGGTCAGAGGAATTTTATGTGCCAAGTTTGGTTCAATTTCTTTGCTTGTGGAATTCGGAATGCTCTTTGATTGTAGGTGAACTATACATCCCAGCAACTACAACTCCCAAATGTCAAGGTCTATTTCCCCCAAACTCCACTAGTGTTCACATTTGGGCATATTGAGTATCTGTGCCAAGTTTGGTCCAGATCCATCATTGTATGAGTCTACAATGGTCTCTGTAAGTGAACTACAACACCCAAACTCAAGGTCAATGCCCACAAAATACTGGAAGTGTTTCGTTGTGGGAGTTTTCTCTTGGTTGTGGGAGTTCTGCATCCCAAGTTTGGTTCAATTGTATTGTTGGTGGAGTCCAGAATGGTCTTTGATTGTAGGTGAACTATCAATCCCAGCAACTACAACTCCCAAATGTCAAGGTCTATTTCCCCCAAACTCCACCAGTGTTCACATTTGGGCATATTGAGTATCTGTGCCAAGTTTGGTCCAGATCCATCATTCTATGAGTGTACAATGGCCTCTGTAAGTGAACTACAACTCCCAAACTCAAGGTCAATGCCCACCAAACACATCCAGTATTTTCTCTAGGTTGTGGGCGTTCTGCATGCCAAGTTTGGTTCAATACTATTGTTGGTGGAGTTCAGAATGGTCTTTGATTGTAGGTGAACTATAAATCCCAGCAACTACAACTCCCAAATGTCAATCTCAAAACACCTGCTGACGAACAACTCCCAAACTGTATTTTGATCCCTCCTTTTTACCTTCGGGCAACAGGAGTACCGTGCAGCAGAGGCATAAACAACGCACGGAAACTATAATACTAAAACAATAAAACATCCATTTTAAAAACAAACGGAACCATAAAAACCTTGAAAATGGCCCGGGCAAATAAGTAAGCTATTAACCCGGCAGTGAAATGATACAACCGGCATATACATAAGGCAGTATTTCTCAACCTTCCTAATGCCACAACCCCTTAGCACAGTTCCTCATGTTGTGGTGACCCCCAACCACAAAATTATTTTCGTTGCTACTTCATAACTGTCATTTTGGGAGTTGTAGTTGCTGGGATATATAATTCACCCACAATCAAAGAGCATTCTGAACTCCACCAATGATTGAATTGGACCAAACTTGGCCTAGAGAAATCTCATGACCATCGGAAAATACTGGAAGGGTTTGGTGGGCATTGACCTTGAGTTTGGGAGTTGTAGTTCACCTACATCCCAGAGAGCACTGTGGACTCAAACAACAATAGGTCTGGACCAAACTTGGCATAGATACTAAATATGCACAAATGAGAACACTGGTGGAGTTTGGGGAAAACAGACCTTGACATTTGGAAGTTGTAGTTGTGGAATTTATAGTTCACTTACAATCAAAGAGTTTTCTGAACTGTACCAACGATGGAATTGAATCAAACTTGACACACAGAACTGCCATGAGTAACAGAAAATACTGGAAGGGTTTGATGGGCATTGATTTTGAGTTTGGGAGTTGTAGTTCACCTACATCCAGAGAGCACTGTGGACTCAAACAATGATAGATCTGGACCAAACTTGTCACGAATCCTTAATATGCCCAAATGTGAACACTGGTGGAGTTTGGGAGTTGGCATTGCTGGGATTCTATGGCCTTCCCGATTATTGCTCTGTTGTCCCACTTTTTCCGATTCTTTTAGAGTGTCCTGGTTTCTCTCTCTTCTTCCCACTCCTCCCGCCTTAATCCTCAGCTTTCCTCAATTGCTTCAAAACGAATTCAAAGAGCAAAAAAATTACATAGTTTGCACTCCATTATGCCTATATGTTTTCTGATGGTCTTTGGTGATCCCTCTGAAACCCCCTCGCAACCCCTTCCCAGGGGTCCCGACCCCCAAGTTGAGAAACTGTGGATGATAGTGAGCATACTACAACATTTTTTCAATCTTTTTTTTCCTTTCAAATGTTGGTATTATTTTAATTGGTTCTTAATGGTTTGCCCGATCCCTCCCGGGCTGGGAGGCGATGCGGAAATACTTTAGGCAAAGAGTAAATAAATGGCAGTCGCAACCATAACACAATCAGGAGGCAACACCCATATGTTGGTTCAATCTGCAATGCGATACAGCCAGTCATTCTTGGCTTCGGGTGAGATGAACCCATTGCAACGAGGATACAAGTGGGATACGTCAAAGAGTAGCGTTTGAAAGGCAGCGAGCAAATACTTCTCGCTGCTGCTGAGCTGTCAGCCACCGGCCTTTTCACAGACAGTTTCAAAGGGGAGGCTCCAGCGGGGAAGTGCTGAACGAGTGCGGATCAGCAGATTTGATTCTATTGACCACAGCCTCAATTTGGTACTGCAAACCTGTTCATAGGACGCCGTTTTCGGAGATCGTGGGTATGACTTGAACCCTTTCTATTCTGCATACATTTGGGAACGGGAAAGAAAGGCAACGTGGATATAGCCACCCTTGCATTTCAATGGCCTTTGGGCTTCACAGGTTACACAACCCTGACCATAATACTCGGAAAGGTTTGCCAATTGAGGAAAACTATAGTTTACTAGCTTTACCCACCACGCATTGCTGTGGCCAACCTTCTCTCCCTCTTTCTCTCCTACTTTCACTCCTTCCTTCATTTCCTTTTCTTCTTTCCTTTCTTTCTTCTCTACCTGTTTACTTCCTTCCTTAGCTTTTTGCTCCCATCCTTCCTTCTCTTTATTTCTTTCCTTCCCTCTCTCTTTCTCTCCTTCTTTCTCTTCTTCCTTTGCTCCGTCTTTCCTCCCTTCTCTTTTTCTTTCCTTCTCTCCTCCTTCCTTCTCTTCCTCTTTCCTTCTCCCTTTTTTATTTTCCTTCCTCTTTCTCTCTTCCCTCTCTATCTCTTTCCTTCCTTCATTTCCTTTTCTTCTTTCCTTTCTTTCTTCTCTACCTGTTTACTTCCTTCCTTAGCTTTTTGCTCCCATCCTTCCTTCTCTTTATTTCTTTCCTTCCCTCCCTCTTTTCTCTCCTTCTTTCTCTTCTTCCTTTGCTCCGTCTTTCCTCCCTTCTCTTTTTCTTTCCTTCTCTCCTCCTTCCTTCCTCTTTCCTTCCTCCTCCCTTTTTTATTTCCCTTCCTCTTTCTCTCCTTTCTTCCCTCTCTATCTCTTTCCTTCCTTCCTTCGCTCTTGACTTCCAGACTTCCTTTTCTTTCTTTCTTTTCTTTCCTCCCTTTTTCTTCTTCCTTTGCTTTTTTTCCTCTCTTCCCCTTCCTTCCTTCCTTCCTTCCTTCCGACACCTTCCCTTCCCCCTCCCTTTTTATTTTCCTTCCTCTTTCTCTCCTTTCTTCCCTCTCTATCTCTTTCCTTCCTTCGCTCTTGACTTCCAGACTTCCTTTTCTTTCTTTCTTTCTTTCTTTCTTTCTTTCTTTCTTTTCTTCCCTCCCTTTCTCTTCTTCCTTCGCTTTTTCCCTCTCTTCCCCTTCCCAAATTCCCCCTCCTTCCTTCCTTCCTTTTGACACCTTCCCTTCCCCTTCCCTTTCTTCTTTTTTTCTATCTTTCTTTTCTTTCCTTCTTCCTTCCTTTCTCCCTTCTTTCCCATCCTCCTTCTCTCTCTGTATTCTTTCTTTCCTACCTTTCTTCTTTCATATACCTTCTCAACTTCCCTCCCTCCCTCCCTTCCTTCCTCCCTTCCTTCCTTTCCTTCCCTCCTATCTCCGTTCGCACAGCATCCTGGCCCCCAGCGAGCAGGCCGTGTTCTAGAACTACAGTTCCCAGAGTGCATTGCGTGTGTACCCCCCCCCCCCCGGGTACTGCGCATGCTCAGTTGGTTTTTGTAATTGTGAGTTTGTTGAAATGTAGTTTGGAATTTTGATGAGTGTTGTGCATACCTTGTGGGTTGAGGTATGTGCACGGCAAATTTGGTGAGTTTTCGTCGGGGTTTTTTCGCATTTTGCTGTCCCGTTGAACACCCTTTCCATTTATATATATATAGATTTATTTATTTACGGAATTTATATGCCGCCCTTCTCATCCCGAAGGGGACTCAGAGCGGCTTACAAGATTAGATGGATAGATAGATAGATAGATAGATAGATAGATAGATAGATAGATAGATAGATGTGCATACAATCTATATATATATAAATGTTTTGTGCGTCATGAGTACCTTAAAAACAAAAGAACCAATGAACGAAATCACACCAAATTTGGCAACAAAACGTCTCACGACACAAGGAGTGACCATCACTCAAAAATGTACGATTTTGTCATTTGGGAGTTGTAGTTGCTGGGATTTATAGCTCACCTACAATCAAAGAGCGTTCTGAACTCCATCAACGATGGAATTGAACCAAACTTGGCACACAGAACTCCAATGACCAACAGAAAATACTAGAAGGGTTTGGTGGGCATTGACCTTGAGTTTGGGAGTTGTAGTTCACCTACATCCAGAGAGCGCTGTGGACTCAAACAATGATGGATCTGGACCAAACTTGGCACAAGCACTCAATATGGCCAAATATGAACACAGATTGAGTTTGGGGGAAATAGACCTTGACATTTGGGAGTTGCCATTACTGGGATTTATAGTTCACCTACAATCAAAGAGCGTTGTGAACCCCACGAACAACAGAATTGGAGCAAACTTCCCACACAAAACCCCCATGACCAACAGAAAATACTTAAGTCCATCCAATCCAACTCCCTTCATCAGGGCAAGAAAACGTAATCAAAGACCTCCTGACAAAGAGCCATCCAGCCATAGATATAGATAGATAGATAGATAGATAGATAGATAGATAGATAGATAGATAGATAGATAGATAGACAGACTGGGATTTATAGATCACCTACAATCAAATAGCATGATAGAATTGAACCAACTGGGCCATACAGGACTCCTGTGACCAACAGAAAACACTAAAAGGGTTTGGTGAGCATTGACCTTGAGTTTGGTGAGCATTGATCTTGGGAGTTGTAGTTCACCTACATCCAGAGAGCACTGTGGACTCAAACAATGATGGATCTGGACCAAACTTGGCACAAGCACTCAATATGGCCAAATATGAACACAGATTGAGTTTGGGGGAAATAAACCTTGACATTTGGGAGTTGCAGTTACTGGGATTTATAGTTCACCTACAATCAAAGAGCGTTCTGAACCCCTCCAGTGACAGAATTGGGCCAAACGTCCCACGCAGAACCCCCATGACCATCAGAAAATACTCAGGGCCATCCAATCCAACTCCCTTCACCAGGGCAAGAAAACATAATCAAAGCCCTCCTGACAAAGAGCCATCCAGCCATAGATATAGACAGATATGATTCACACAGAGAGAGATATATAGTATCATAGATTTGAAATGGACCCCTGAAGAAGGACAATGATATGTTGCATGTTCCAGAGTGGGCAAACCTGACAATCTCCACATCAGCACTGACAAAGAAACAACAAGAAATACTGTTTACCCACAAGCAGAAAGAAATTACATATATTATAAACCAACACTTACTCATTACTTAATTTTCCAGATCACCAGACTGGGCCACAGCAACGTGTGGCAGGGAACGGCTAGTATATTATACCATTGTTGTTGTTGTTGTTCATTCATTCAGTCGTCTCCGACTCTTCGTGACCTCATGGACCAGCCCATGCCAGAGCTCCCTGTCGGCCGTCACCACCCCCAGCTCCTTCAAGGTCAGTCCAGTCACTTCAAGGATGCCATCCATCCATCTTGCCCTTGGTCGGCCCCTCTTCCTTTTACCTTCCACTTTCCCTATATATGCTAATTATATCATTAGCATAGCACGATATCAGTATTATATATTACTATATTGTACTATACCATTATACTGTAATACTATTAGTAATATTACATATAATATAAAATATATAATTATATCATATTATTAGTAGTAGTAGTATTATATTGTATTACATTAAAATATTATAAATATTATATGTATATACTGGCTTGAAGTGACTGGCTTGTCCTTGAAGGAGCTGGGGGTGGTGACGGCCAACAGGGAGCTCTGGCGTGGGCTGGTCCATGAGGTCACGAAGAGACGGAAGTGACTGAACGACTGAACAACAAATATGTATATGATATGATATGATATGATATTATTAGCATAACACAGAAGACAAGACGGAACTGTCTTCTGGGCCCCCTCTCTTCACTAGTTGCAGTCATTCAATGGGAAAGCCATCTTTCTCCATATCTATAGGCAGTGCTTTCCATATATCTTTGTTCCCATCTTGCTGGATTAAGCATTTGCATACAAAACAAATGCCGCCAAGCTACTGAACTTGCTGACCGAAAGGTCAGCGGTTCGAATCCGGGGAGCGGAGTGAGCTCCTGCAGTTACCCCAGCTTCTGCCAACCTAGCAATTAAAAAGCATGCAAATGTGAGTAGATCAATAGATACCAATTTGGCGGGAAGGTAACGGCACTCATGCTGGCCACATGACCTTGGAGATGTCTATGGACAACACTGGTTCTTTGGCTTATTAACGGAGAGGAGCACCAACCTCCAGAGTCGGACACGACTAGGTTTAATGTCAGGGAAAACCTCTACTTTTACTAGGCAGTGTTTTCCTTATGCCTTTGTTCCCATGTTGCCGGATCAAGCATTTGCATACAAGACAGATGACGGGACATTGGCACGATATGAAAGGACTGTCACAGCAGGAAGCTTGGAATGACGGGCACAACCCAAGCAAGACTCCTTTCATGCCTCGCAACATAAACATAAGCATAATGTGGATTTCGTCCAGTGGTTCCCAACCATTATAATATTATAATGCAATACAATATAATAATAATAATAATACAATATTATAATTATATGTTTTATATTATGAGGAGCGGCTTAAGGAGCTGGGCATGTTTAGCCTGAAGAAGAGAAGGCTGAGAGGAGATATGATAGCCATGTATAAATATGTGAAAGGAAGCCACAGGGAGGAGGGAGCAGATCAAGGGTCTGGAGAACAAGCCCTATGAGGAGGGGCTTAAGGAGCTGGGCATGTTTACCCTGAAGAAGAAAAGGCTGAGAGGAGACATGATAGCCATGTATAAATATGTGAGATGAAGCCACAGGGAGGAGGGAGCAGATCAAGGGTCTGGAGAACAAGCCCTATGAGGAGGGGCTTAAGGAGCTGGGCATGTTTAGCCTGAAGAAGAGAAGGCTGAGAGGAGACATGATAGCCATGTATAAATATGTGAGAGGAAGCCACAGGGAGGAGGAGGGAGCAAGCTTGTTTTCTGCTTCCTTGGAGACTAGGACGCAATGGAACAATGGCTTCAAACTACAAGAGAGGAGATTCCATCTGAACATGAGGAAGAACTTCCTGACTGTGAGAGCCGTTCAGCAGTGGAACTCTCTGCCCCGGAGTGTGGTGGAGGCTCCTTCTTTGGAAGCTTTTAAACAGAGGCTGGATGGCCATCTGTCAGGGGTGATTTGAATGCAATATTCCTGCTTCTTGGCAGAATGGGGTTGGACTGGATGGCCCAGGAGGTCTCTTCCAACTCTTTGATTCTATGATTCTATGATATTACATGTAATATTACTAATACTATTACAATATAAAGGTGTAGTACAGTGATGGGCAACCTTTTGAGCATGGTGTGTCAACATTTGCCAAAAAACTGAGCATAATTCAGGTGGTGTGTCACTTCAAGAAAAAAACCATAATTTCGCAATATTTAGTTTAAATAACAAAAAATATATAATTGTAATTCCCACTTTCTCTCTTATCATGTTGTTCTCCCTCTCTTTATGTAAATAATATCCTTTTTGGAGTGTTTAATAAAAATATAATTTTAAAAACCCAACAAAATATTATTTATTTTTAATTTAATTTAAATGTATTTCTAGCATTTAATATGCTATTTAATGTATTTCTAATAATAATAATGCAATAACAATAAAGTAACATTGCAAAATAATATTTTGATATTTAATTTACCATTTCATTTAAGGCATTCTGAAATATTTGAGTAATATAGCAAAGTATTATTTATCATTTAATTTAATTTAAATATGTAACTCCTTAATATTTAGGAAACAATGCAAAATATTCATTTATTTATTTATGTATTTACTGCGCTTATATACCGCAATTCTCAGCCCTTTAAGGGCGACTCATTGCGGTGTACAACATGAAAAAACAAGTGCAAATTACAAAACATAGTGCAAAATAATTAAATAAACCAATATTATTTTGCAATGTTACCTAAATATTAATAATAATTAAATATTTTTAAATTTGACATTTAATTTAATGCATTTTAATATTTGAATAATATAGCAAAGTAATAGTGTTTATCATTCAGTTTGAATATGAAACTCCTTAATATTTAGGTAGCATTGCAAAATAATAATTTCTTTCCTATTTATTTTTTTAAATGGCATAAAATAAATAAACAAATAATATCCGGCGGGCGCGTGTCAGTAGAAATGGCTACGCGTGTCAGTACTGACACGCGTGTCATAGGTTCACCATCACGGGTGTAGTACAATATAGTAATATTGTACGCTCCGCCTCGCAGTTTAAGATCCACTGGGGAGGAAAGGAGGGAGGACGCCAATCTAATCTCGCTGGAGAACGAATTCCACACGAAGGGGGTCACCACCGAGAAGGCCCTGTCCCTTGTCCCCACCAGATGCGTTTGCGAGGCCAGTGGGACTGAGAGCAGGGCCTCCCCGGTGGAGGCGGAGTGTAGAGGGAGATTTATGCACAGCTTTTCTCCCCCTGAGGAAACTCAATGCGGTTTTCTATATTATAAAGGCCAAATTCAGTCCCGTACATACATGTGAAAACCAAAGGTGGCAATGCTGAAAAGAGGACGGTTGCCTCTGTTCCAGGTCTATCCCTCCTTCCTCTTACATCTCCCCGTCTTGCAGAATGTCACCTTCAGGCTCAAGGACCGCATGTTGACCCCATTTCACGTCAGTGGAGAGCGTGTTCCCAACTTAATGAAATACTAAGATACAATCTGGCAAACTTTCATCACTCTCGATGGGCAACATTTTGCTGGGATTTATTGGATTACGGTTGCAATGATGCCTCACTATGGGCTATGTTGGTGGAGGGTGTTGTCCAACTGCGTTTTGAAGGGTCACAGTTTGCTCAGATCATTCATAGATAGATAGATAGATAGATAGATAGATAGATAGATAGACAAATAGATAGATAGATAAATAAATAGATAGACAAATAGATAGATAGATAGATAGATGATAGATAGATAGACAGACAAATAGATAGATAGATAGATAGATAGATAGACAGACAGACAGACAGACAAATAGATAGATAGATAGATAGATAGATAGATAGACAGACAAATAGATAGATAGATAGACAAATAGATAGATAGACAAATAGATGATAGATAGATAGATAGATAGATAGACAGATAGACAAATAGATAGACAGACAAATAGATAGATACAGATAGATAGATAGATAGATAGATAGATAGATAGATAGATAGATAGACAAATAGATAGATAGACAAATAGATAGATAGATAGACAGACAAATAGATAGATAGATAGATAGATAGATAGATAGATAGATGATAGACAAATAGATAGATAGATAGATCTATCTATCAGAAATGCTGGATCACTCTCACAACCATCATGCCAGACTACAAAGAGAAGCCATTGCAATCCACAATTATGTGGACAATTTCAACACAAAGGAGGAAACCATGAAATTGAACAAAATCTGGCTAACAGTATTAAAAAACTCTAATATTACAACAGCACAACAACAGAGAGGAAACAAACAAGGACATCTAATCACCTCTCAACAAAAGATTGCTCCAGGCACTGCCAGGCCATCAAATGCTAATCAAGGTGTTCAGTTGAAACATTCACACCTAGCTCCAGCAGACAAGAGTCCTTTGTCCCACCCTGGTCATGCCACAGATATATAAACCCATTTTTCCTAGTTCCAACAGATGTCACTACCTCTGAGGATGCTTGCCATAGATGCAGGCGAAACGTCAGGAGAGAATGCCTCTAGAACATGGCCATATAGCCCAAAAAAACCTACAACAACCCGATAGAGCGATATAAATAAAAATGAAATGGTTGTTTGTGGGATTAACATAACTCAAAAACCACTGGACGAATTGCCACCAAATTTGGCCACAAGACACCTACTAACCCAAGGAATGATCATCCCTCAAAAAATTGGTTTTCTCATTTGGGAGTTGTAGTTGCTGGGATTTATAATAAACCTACAATCAAAGAGCTTTCTAAACTCCACCAATGATGGAATTGAACCAAACTTGGCACACAGGACTCACATGACCAACATTAAACACTTGAAGGGTTTGGGGGGCATTGACCTTGAGTTTGGGAGTTGTAGTTCACCTACATTCAGAGAGCACTGTGGACTCAAACAATGATAGATCTGGATCAAACTTGGCACGGATACTCAAAATGCCCAAATGTGAACACTGGTGGAATTTGGGAAAAATAGACCTTGACATTTGGGAGTTGTAGTTGCTGGAATTTATAGTTCTCCTGCAATCAAAGAGCATTCTGAACTCTACCAATGATGGAATTGAATCAAACATGGCACACAGGACTCCCATGACCAACAGAAAATACTAGAAGGGTTTGGTGGGCATTGACCTTGAGTTTGGGAGTTGTAGTTCACCCACATCCAGAGAGCACTGTGTACGCAAACAATGATGGACCTGGACCAAACTTGGCACGAATACTCCATATGCCCAAATATGGCACAAAGGACTCCCATGATCAACATCAAACACTAGAAGGGTTTGGTAGACATTGACCTTGAGTTTGGGAGTTGTAGTTCACCCACATCCAGAGAGCACTGTGAACGCAAACAATGATGGACCTGGACCAAACTTGGCACGGATATTCCAACTAGGAACACAGACAGAGTTTGGCGAAACAGACTTTGACATTTGGGAGTTGTAGTTACTGGGATTTATAGTTCACCTACAATCAAAGAGCATTCCGAACCCCACAGAACTGGGGCAAAATTCCCACACAGAACCCTCATGACCAACAGATAATACTGAAGGCCATCCAGTCCAACTCCCTTCACCGGGGCAAGAAAACATAATCAAAGCCCTCTTGACAAAGAGCCATCCAGCCATAGATATAGATAAATAGATATGATTCACACACAGAGAGAGATATAGTATCATAGATTTGAAAGGACCCCTAAAGAAGGACTATGATATGTTGCATGTTCCAGAGTAGGCAGTTGGTGGCTACTGGATGGCGTATGTTCTGTTAGAGTCCAAAATATCCGGAAGGCCGAAGTTTGCCCATGCCCGCCTTTGACTTTTAATGTACGTAAACAATAACAACACCCAAATGTTGCTTTTCCTGCTGCATTGTGTCTTTCAGCCTTTACCCCACCCTGCTACAAAATATGTCCAATGTATTGTCGAATGCTTTCATTGCTGGAATCGCTGTGTTTTCCAGGCTCTCTGGCCATGTTCCTGAAGCATTCTCTCCTGACGTTTCACCTGCTTCTATGGCAGGCATCCTCAGAGGTTTGTTGCAAGTTTTTCGAAATGTATGGCCATGTTCCAGAAGCATTCTTTCCTGACGTTTCGCCTGCATCTATGGCAGGCATCCTCAGAGGGTTGTTGGAAAATTCTCCTCCCATCTCAGGTGTGAGTTACAACATCAAGGTCACAACAACATCTCTCATAGAACTCCAATATGCCGATGATAATGCAGTGTGTGCACACACACATTTTGAAACCACAGCAAATCCCAGCTCTGTGATTGCGCCAAAATTCTGACTTGGAATAGCTGAAGTTTCTGGGATTCTGGTTCAAAAAGAAATGCATATCTGTGTATTTTGGCTGTCTGGACATGTTTCAGAAGCATTATCTCCTGATATTTCGCCTGCATCTTTGGCAGGCATCCTCAAAGCGATGTTGTGAATTTTCCGGGCTGTAAGGCCATGTTGCAGAAGCATTCTCTCCTGTTTCGCCTGCATCTATGGAGGGTTGTTGTAAATTTTTCGGTCTGTATGTCCATGTTCCAGAAGCATTCTCTCCTGACGTTTTGCTTGCATCTATGGCAGGCATCCTCGGAAGTTGCTGAAAATATTTTCGAGCTGTCCATGTTCCAGAAGCATTCTTTCCTAATATTTTGCCTGCATCTATGCCAGGCATCCTCCAAGGGTTGTTGTGAATTTTCCAAGCTGTATGGCTATGTTTGGAAGCATTCTCTCCTGACGTTTCACCTGCATCTATGGCAGGCATCCTCAAAGGGATGTTGTGAATTTTCCGGGCTATAAGGCCATGTTGCAGAAGCATTCTCTCCTGTTTCGTCTGCATCTATGGAGGGTTGTTGTAAAAATTTTGGTCTGTATGTCCATGTTCCAGAAGCATTCTCTCCTGACGTTTCACCTGCATCTATGGCAGGCATCCTCAGAGGGTTGCTATAAATTTCCCAAGCTGTATAGCCATGTTCCAGAAGCATTCTGTCCTAATGTTTTGCCTGCATCTATGGCAGGCACCCTCAGACGGTTTTGGAAATTTTTCCAGCTGTATGTCCATGTTCCAGAAGCATTCTCTCCTGACGTTTTGCCTGCATCTATGGCAGGCATCCGCAGAGGATTGTTGTAAATTTTCCAGGCTGTATGGCCATGTTCCAGAAGCATTCTCTCCTGACGTTTCGCCTGCATCTATGGCAGGCATCCTCAGAGAGGATGCCTGCCATAGATGCAGGCGAAACGTCAGGAGAGAATGCTTCTGGAACATGGCCATACAGCCCGGAAAACTTACAACAGCCCAAAGCATGTCCATTCAGCATGTTTACTGCAGGATTGTGGCCAAGTCAAAAAAAAACTTTGTCCAAAGTAAACAAAGAGTGACCTTTGGCCGTAGCTAGTGGGCAGGATGGATGTTTGAGGTCAAGGTCAGCATTGGCAAAACACCGAAGGGGGAGACCGGTTTGGGGCCAAAGGTCTTGCACACCTATGGATGGGTGTGTCAAGAGATTGTGTGGCCAAACGGCAAAGGTTGAGGAGTCACAAGGAATCTCAGCCACGCCGTTGTCGGGTTTGTGCGTTCGGCTAATTCCAGACGACACCTTTGGGATTAGGGTTGCCGCGGCCCGTGTGACACCGGCAACACCGCATGTTCTCCCTACCTTGAAGCTGCTTGAACCTGCCCTCCAAGACGTTGGCGTACTGCACGGCGTTGACGAAGGCCGCCGGGGAGAGCTCAGGGGGCGGCGTGGGGCCCTGGACCACCTCCATCAGCTCCGGTGGCAACTCAGATTGGTACATCCTTGAAACTGAGCCCCTTGCCGTGCCCACCCAACCGACCGACCGACCACACCTGGGCCCAGGTAGCAGGAAGGAAGCCCTGCTCCTCCTCCTCCTCCTCCTCCTGCGGTTACGGCACCGTGGAGCAAAAGAGCCGTGGAGCCTTTCGAGGGGAGAGAGGCGGGCAGGGCGGGCAGGGCAAGCCCTGCGGAATTAACATAAAAACAGGTTGGGTTGCTCTGTGGGTGTATCTGTGTGTGTGTGTGTGTGTGTGTGTGTGTACTGAGCCCAGACGGAAAAGAGAGGAGAAGAGGGCAGGGCAGTCGGCCCACATGCATGCACACAGACAGACAGGCAGGCAGGCAGGCAGGCAAACAGGCGCACACGCATTTTGAAACCCCAGCAAATCCCAGCCCTGGGATTGAGCCAAAGATCTGGCTTCTGGGATTCCGGCTCAAAAAGAAAGGCGTCTCTGCGCGTTTTGGGGTCCCTGTTCACCCAGGGAGTCTGTTTCCTCTCATCTCAGGTGTTGGTTACCAAACCAAGATTACAACAACATTGGTTATAGATCACAATAACATCTGTTATAGAACTCCAATATGCCGATGATAACGTAGTCTATGCACACACACATTTTGAAACCCCAAAGTTCTGACTTGGAATAGCTAAATCTTCTGGGATTCCAGTTAAAAAGGAAGGAGTCTCTGTGTGTTTTAGGGTTCCTATTGACCCAGGGTGTCTGTTTCCTCTCATCTCAGGTGTGGGTTACAAAACTAAGGTCACAACAACATCTCTTATAGAACTCCAGTATACCGATGATAACGTAGTCTATGCACACACACATTGTGAAACCCCAGTCCTGGGATTGAGCCAAAGTTCTGACTTGGAATAGCTGGAGCTTCTGGGATTCCAGTTCAAAGACACGCGTTTTGGGGTCCTTATTGACCCAGGGTGTCTGTTTCCTCTCATCTCAGGTGTAATAGAACTCCAATATGCTGATGATAGCATAGTCTGTGCACACACACATATTGAAACCCTAGCCCTGACTTGGAATAGCCGAAGCTTCTGGGATTCCAGTTCAAAAAGGAAGGAGTCTCTGTGTGTTTTAGGGTCCCTATTGACCCAGGGTGTCTGTTTCCTCTCATCACAGGTGTGATAGAACTCCAATATGCTGATGATAGCATAGTCTGTGCACACACACATTTTGAAACCCTAGCCCTGACTTGGAATAGCCGAAGCTTCTGGGATTCCAGTTCGAAGAGAAACACATTTCTGTGTATTTTGGGGTCCCTATTGACCCAGGGAGTCTGTTTCCTCTCATCTCAGGTGTTGGTTACAAAACTAAAGTCACAACAACATATCTCATAGAACTCCAATATGCCGATGATAACGTAGTCTGTGCACACACACATTTTGAAACCCCAGCAAATCCCAGCTCTGGGATTGAACCAAAGTTCTGACTTGGAATAGCTGAAGTTTCTGGGATTCCAGTTCGAAAAGAAAGGAACCCCTCTGGGTTTTGGGGTCCCTGTTGACCCAGGGAGTCTGTTTCCTCTAATCTCAGGTGTGGGTTACAAAACCAAAGTTAAAACAATATCGGTTATAGAATGCCAATATGCCGATGATAACATAGTCTATGCACACACACATTGTGAAACCCCAGTCCTGGGATTGAGCTGAAGTTCTGACTTGGAATAGCTGGAGCTTCTGGGATTCCAGTTCAAAGACAAAGGCATCTCTGCGTGTTTTGGGGTCCCTATTGACCCAGGGTGTCTGTTTCCTCTCATCTCAGGTGTGATAGAACTCCAATATGCCAATGATAACATAGTCTGTGCACACACACATTTTGAAAGCCCAGTCCTGGGATTGAGCCAAAGTTCTGACTTGGAATAGCTAAACCTTCTGGGATTCTAGTTCAAAAAGGAAGGAGTCTCCATGTGTTTTAGGGTTCCTATTGACCCAGGGTGTTTGTTTCCTCTCATCTCAGGTGTGACAGAACTCCAATATGCCAACGATAGTATAGTCTGTGCACAAACTTATATTGAAACCCTTGGAATAGCCGAAGCTTCTGGGATTCCAGTTTAAAAAAGAAAGGAGTCTCTTATAGAACTCCAATATGCCGATGATAATGCAGTGTGTGCACACACACATTTTGAAACCCCAGCAAATCCCAGCTCTGTGATTGAGGCAAAGTCCCGACTTGGAATATCTGAAGCTTCCGGGATTCCGGGCCATTGACTTGGAATAGCTGAAGTTTCTGGGATTCTGGTTCGAAAAGAAAGGTGTCTCTGTATATTTTGGGGTGGGGGCCCTATTGATCCAGGGAGTCTTTGTCCTCTCATTTCAGCTGTGGGTTACAAAACTAAGGTCACAACAACATCTCTTATAGAACTCCTATACCGATGATAGCATAGTCTGTGCACACACACATTTTGAAACCCCAACCCTGGGATTGAGCCAAAGCTCTGGCTTGGAATAGCTAAAGCTTCTGGGATTCCAGTTCAAAAAGGAAGGAGTCGCGGTGTGTTTTAGGGTTCCTATAGACCCAGGGTGTTTGTTTCCTCTCATCTCAGGTGTGATAGAACTCCAATATGCCAATGATAGCATAGTCTGTGCACACACACATTTTGAAAGCCCAGCCCTGGGATTGAGCCAAAGCTCTGGCTTGGAATAGCTGAAGCTTTCGGGATTCCGATTCAAAAAGAAAAGCGTATCTGGGTGTTTTGGGGTCCCTATTAACCCAGGGAGTCTTTGTCCTCTCATCTCAGCTGTGGGTTACAAAACTAACGTCACAACAACATATCTTATAGAACTCCAATATGCCAATGATAACGTAGTCTATGCACACACACACATTTGAAACCCCAGTCCTGGGATTGAGCCAAAATTCTGACTTGGAATAGCTAAAGCTTCTGGGATTCCAGTTCAAAAAGGAAGGAGTCTCTGCCTATTGACCCAGGGTGTCTGTTTCCTCTCATCTCAGGTGTGACAGAACTCCAATATGCCGATGATAGCATAGTCTGTGCACACACACATTTTGAAACCCCAGCCCTGGGATTGAGCCAAAGCTCTGGCTTGGAATAGCTGAAGGTTCTGGGATTCCACTTCAAAAAGAAAGCAGTTCCTGTGTGTTTTGGGGTCCTAACTGTGAGCGCTGTTCAACAGTGGAACTCTCTGCCTCGGAGTGTGGTGGAGGCTTCTTCTTTGGAGGCTTTTAATCAGAGGCTGGATGGCCATCTCTTGGGGGTGCATGACTTCCTGACCGCTATATCTCAGAGAGCCAAAGTCAAGACAGCGTGAAGCTCTCACCTTTAGTTCTCCTTCTTCTCCCTGGCTGCAAAATGGGAGTTATAGTTTAGTAGCCAAAAGCTATGCCCAGGCCTCACCCATAAATACATGAACAAGCAGGGAGTGCCTTTCTTGGAGGTGCTTCTGGGGTCTGGATTGCGGCCAGACCTGAGCAGCAGCATTCCCAGTTTTGGGAAATCAACTGGGATGAATGCATGGCTTGAGGATGAAGCCAAGACTCTGGGAAACCCGGGTTCAAATCCCTGCTCAGCCAAAGAAATGGGCATATCACACTCTCTCAGCCTTGGAGAGGGAGAATGGGGCAAGCCTCCTCTGGACAAATCTCACCGAGAAAGACTTCAAGTCAACTCCAGAATTAGGAGCCCCCAGTGGCGCAATGGGTTCAACCAGTGACATTTGGGAGCTGTAGTTGCTGGGATTTATAGTTCACCTACAATCAAAGAGCATTCTGAACTCCACCAATGATGGAATTGAACCAAACTTGGCACACAGAACTCCCATGATCAACCAAAAATAATAATACTGGAAGCGTTTGGTGGGCATTGACCTTGAGTTTGGGAGTTGTAGTTCACCTACATCCAGAGATTCAAACAATGATGGATCTGGACCAAACTTGGCATAGATACTCAATATGCCCAAATGTGAACACTGGTGGAGTTTGGGGAAAATAGACATGGCATTTGGGAGTTGTAGTTGCTGGGATTTATAGTTCACCTACAATTAAAGAGCATTCTGAACTCCACCAATGATGGGATTGAACCAAACTTGGAATACAGAACTCCCATGACCAACCAAAAATACTGGAAGGGTTTGGTGGGCACTGACCTTCAGTTTGAGAGTTGTAGTTCACCTACATCCAGAGAGCACTGTGGACTCAAACAATGATGGATCTGGACCAAACTTGGCATGAATATGCAATGTGCCCAAATATAACCACCAGTGGAGTTTGGGGAAAATAGACTTTGACATTTGGGAGTTGTAGCTACTGGGATTTATAGTTCACCTACAATCAAAGTGCAATCTGAACCCCACCAACGTCGGAATTGAACCAAACTTGGCACACAGAACTCCCATGACCAACAGATAAGACTGGAAGGGTTTAGTGGGCACTGACTTTCAGTTTGGGAGTTGTAGTCCACCTACAGCCAGAGAGCACTGTGGACTCAAACAATGATGGACCTGGACCAAACTTGACACAAATACTCAATAGGCCCAAATGTGAACACTGGTGGAGTTTGGGGAAAATAGACGTGACTTTTGGGAGGTGTAGTTGCTGGGATTTATAGTGCACCTACGATCAAAGAACATTCTGACCTCTCATCTCAAGTGTGAGTTAGAAAACCAAGGTCACAACAACATCTCTTATAAATGCCAATATGCTGATGACACCGTAGTTTATGCACACATACAACAATAGATTTGGGCCAAACTTCCCACACAGAACCCCCATGACCAATAGAAAATACTGTGTTTTCTGATGGTCTTTGACAACGTTATTGTGACCTCCCCAGGGGTCCCAACTCCAAGGTTGAGAAAGGCAGCGTTAAACCCTTGTGCTGGCAGGACTACTGCCTGACAGGTCAGTGGTTTGAATTTGGGGAGAGTGGGTTGAGCTCCCTCTGTCAGCTCCAGCTCTCCAGAATTAATGCAACCTTGCAGCAGAGTTGCATTTCTTTGGAGTTGCCTTGAGGGCTCAACAACAAGCCTGCGTCTCTATTTCTCTCCCCGAACCTTGCAAAGAAGAGCGCTGCCGGCTTTCCAGTTTTTTAGGGGGAAGGGGGAATCAGGAAAAGGATGAGCTCACCCAGGGGCCAAACAATGTGGGATTTGCATCCCATTGTCCGCCTTTGTGTGGCCGTCACACTGGCCATGAAGCCTCCGCATGCCTTTCCCTTGTTCAGGGCTGGGCAAACTGACTCTTGGCCCCTCTGTCTGCCCCCTTGTTTTGTCCTTGTGGGGAACTATAATACCCGTGGGACGCTGGGGAGAGGTGTCTCTCCCAGTAAGCTCAAACTGGGACACTTAATTATGGCCAAGTGAGATGACAACATTATCATCCCCATCCCCACCATCATCATAACGGCAAATGTACAACCAAAAGTTTGTTCAGTAATTAATTTGGTTGTTGTTGTTTATTCCCTGACAGCCGTGGCCACCCCCAGCTCCTTCCAGGTCAAGCCAGTTACTTCAAGGATACCATCCATCCATCTTGGCATTGGTCGGCCCCTCTTCCTTTTTCCTTCCATCCCTTACAGCCGCGGCCACCCCCAGCTCCTCCAAGGCCAAGCCAGTCACTTCAAGGATGCCATCCATCCATTCACTTCAAGGATACTGTCCATCCATCTTGCGCTTGGTCGGCCCCTCTTCCTTTTTCCTTCCATCCCTGACAGCCATGGCCACCCCCAGCTCCTCCAAGGCCAAGCCAGTCACTTCAAGGATGCCATCCATCCATTCACTTCAAGGATACTGTCCATCCATCTTGCGCTTGGTCGGCCCCTCTTCCTTTTTCCTTCCATCCCTGACAGCCGTTGCCACCCCCAGCTCCTCCAAGGCCAAGCCAGTCACTTCAAGGATGCCATCCATCCATTCACTTCAAGGATACTGTCCATCCATCTTGCCCTTGGTCGGCCCCTCTTCCTTTTTCCTTCCATCCCTGACAGCCGTTGCCACCCCCAGCTCCTCCAAGGCCAAGCCAGTCACTTCAAGGATGCCCTTGGTTGGCCCCTCTTCCTTTTTCCTTCCATTTTCCACACAGGCAGGAAGACACCATACAAACAGAAACACTAGAAGGGTTTAATGGGCATTGACCTTGAGTTTGGGAGTTGTAGTTCACCTACATCCAGAGCACACTGTGGACTCAAATAATGGTGGATCTGGACCAAACTTGGCACGAATATTCCATATGCCCAAATATTAACACAGATGGAGTTTGGGGGAACTAGACCTTGACATTTGGGAGTTGTAGTTGCTGGGATTTATAGTTCACCTACAATCAAAGACCATTCTGAACTCCACCAACAATAGAATTGAACCAAACTTGGCATGCAGAACTCCCAAAACCAAGAGAAAATACTGGAAGTGTTTGGTGGGCATTGGCCTTGAGTTTGGGAGTTGTAGTTCACTTACAGAGACCACTGTAGACTCAAACAATGATGGATCTGGTCCAAACTTGGCATAGATACTCAATATGCTCAAATGTGAACACTGGTGGAGTTTGGGGGAAATAGATCTTGACATTTGGGAGTTGTAGTTGCTGGGATTTATACAATCAAAGACCATTCTGAACTCCACCAACAATAGAATTGAACCAAACTTGGCATGCAGAACTCCCACAACCAAGAGAAAATACTGGAAGTGTTTGGTGGGCATTGACCTTGAGTTTGGGAGTTGTAGTTCACCTACATCCAGAGTGCACTGAGCCCCACCAACAGTAGAATTGGGCCAAGCTTCCCACACAGAACCCCCATGTCTTGAAGGGACTTGCTCGTATGAGCCTCCCTCCTTAAGGCCATCCAGTCCAACTCCCTTCATCAGGGCAAGAAAACACAATCAAAGCCCTCCTGACAAAGAGCCATCCAGCCATAGATATAGATGATTCACACACAGAGAGAGAGATATAGTATCCTTTGAACACTGTGGTCTGGGAGCATTGGAAGCTTTGACATAACCAGCAAAGTGCCTCTGACCGCATGCAGAGAGCCGTCCGTCCTTCCTCTAGCCACACAGTCATCTCCCACGCGTTTGGGATTTAAGCAGACGTGGCCGAAGCTTGGCGGGCAAACACAATAGGCAGTTAAACTGTGCTTAATCCATCCCGATCATGTGCCTGGAGCTATCCACAGCAGGCCTATTTATTCGCTGCTTAATTTCCTGATACGCACACCAACACATGGAGCGGTTGCTATTTTGCTCTGGGCAGCCATTGGGGTGGGATGGGGTTGCGCTAGAGAGCTCGAAAGGCTTGCACCACTGTTTGCCATGATATCCAAACGTATTGATAGATACATAAACAAACATTCTTGTTTGTCCTCCCCACCCACTCGATCCCAGTATTTGTTGTCGAAGGCTTTCCTGGCCGAAATCACTGAGTTGCTGTGAGTTTTTCAGTCTGATTGGCCTTGTTCCAGAAGCATTCTCTCCTGACGTTTCGCCCACATCTATGGCAGGCATCCTCAGAGGTTGTGAAGTCTTGTCTGTTGGAGACAAGTGTGAATGTTGCAATTGGCCCCCTTGATTAGCATTGAATAGCCTTGCAGCTTCAAAAGCTGGCTGCTTCCTGTTTGGGGGAATCCTTTGTTGGGAGGTGTTAGCTGGCCCTGATTGATTCTTGTCTGGAATTCCCTATTTTTGAGTGTTCCTCTGCTTGAGGCAAGTGTGAATGTTGCAACTGATCATCTTGAGGAGCACTGAATAGCCTTGCAGCTTCAAAGCCTGGCTGCTTCCTGTTTGGGGGAATCCTTTGTTGGGAGGTGTTAGCTGGCCCTGATGGATTCTTGTCTGGAATTCCCATTTTTGAGTGTTCCTCTGCTCAAGGCAAGTGTGAATGTTGCAACTGATCATCTTGAGGAGCATTGAATAGCCTTGCAGCTTCAAAGCCTGGCTGCTTCCTGTTTGGGGGAATCCTTTGTTGGGAGGTGTAAGCTGGCCCTGATGGATTCTTGTCTGGAATTCCCATTTTTGAGTGTTCCCCTGCTTGAGGCAAGTGTGAATGTTGCAACTGATCATCTTGAGGAGCACTGAATAGCCTTGCAGCTTCAAAGGCTGGCTGCTTCCTGCTGGGGGAATCCTTTGTTAGGAGGTGTTAGCTGGCCCTGATGGATTCTTGTCTGGAATTCCCCCCCCCCTTTTTTTTTTGCGTCTTCCTCTGCTCGAGGCAAATTTTGTATGATGTTTTAGAAATTTAGACTGTACTGTGGCATTGAATCCTTGCTGTTAGCCGGTCTGAGTTGCTCCGTGGAGGTTGAGAAGATCGAGATATAAAAGTTTTATATATATAAATAAATAAGTGTGAATGTTGCAACTGATCATCTTGAGGAGCACTGAATATTCTTGCAGCTTCAAGGCCTGGCTGCTTCCTGCCTGGGGGTATCCTTTGTTCGGAGAGGCATTAGCTGGCCCTGATTGTTTCCTGTCTGGAATTCCCGTTTGTTTTTTTTAGGTGTTAAGTTTTATTTACTGTCCTGAATTAAAAGTTTTTTTAATACTGGTAGCCAGATTTTGACCAGGCTACCAGTATTAAAAAACAGGGAATTCCAGGCAGGAAACAATCTGGGACACCTAATACCTCCCAACAAAGGATTCCCCATGAGCAGCAAAAAAATACTGCAAGACCATTCAATGGTAATCAAGGTGGCCAACTGCAATATTCACACTTGCCACAAACAGAACTTCCGCTGTTAGCCCCAGCTTCTGCCAACCTAGCCGTTCACAAACATACAAATGTGAGTAGATCAATAGGTACCGCTCTGGTGGGAAGCTAACAGCGCTCCATGCAGTCATACTGGCCAGATGACCATGGAGGTGTCTACAGACAACGTCAGCTCTTCGGCTTAGAAATGGAGATGAGCATCAACCCTCAGAATTGGACACAAGGGAAAACCTTTACCTTTACTTATTATTATTATTATTATTATTATTATTATTACCATCATCTCCTTAACTATGTTCAAAATGGGAAGCCAGACCCTACTGTGCACCAGAGCACGTCCAGACCAAAGGCAAACTATTCACCTAGGATGGAAACCATGGATAATAGTCCATGCTCTGGTTACATCCTGTATAGACTACTGCAACGCTCTCTACGTGGGGTTGGCTTTGAAGACTGTCCGGAAGCTTCAAATGGTCCAACACTCGGCAGCCAGGTTGCTAACAGGAGCGGCACTCAGGGAGCATACAACTCCTCTGTTGCACCAGCTCCACTGGCTGCCAGTTTGCTACCGGGCACAATTCAAAGTGCTGGCCTTAGCCTATAAAGCCCTAAACGGTTCTGGCCCAACTTATCTGTCTGAACGCATCTCCTCCTATTAACCAGCTAGGATGTTAAGATCATCTGGGGAGGCCCTGCTCTCGGTCCCGCCTGCATCACAAGTACGGTTGGTGGGGATGAGAGACAGGGCCTTCTCAGTGGTGGCCCCTCAGCTGTGGAACGCCCTTCCCACAGAAATTAGATCAGCCCCCTCCCTGTTCACATTTCGGAGGAAAGTGAAGACCTGGTTGTTTGAGCAGGCATTTGCATAGGCAGTGTAACTAATACAGAAATATGGAACCTTTGGATTATGAGACTGGATCTTGATTTTAACTATGAGACGAGATGAGATGTTATGATGTGGGCTATGAGCCCACGAGGACTTTGAGATCTTCCGGGGAGGCCCTGCTCTCGATCCTGCCTGCATCACAGGCACGGCTGGCGGGGACGAGAGATAGGGCCTTCTCGGTGGTGGCTCCTCGGCTGTGGAACACCCTTCCCGTGGACATCAGGCTAGCTCCCTCCCTGTTGATATTCCGCAGGAAGTTAAAGACCTGGCTGTTTAAGAAGGCATTTGAATAAGAAGTGCAATGACTGGTAATTTGACCATAGGAATGGAACAACGGAAATGATATCGGATTGGGGGTTTGTCAATGAGACGACTCGGAATTGGCTTTTGTAGTAATGTTGATGTTTTGATGAGATGTTTTCTGATAATGATGAATTGTGGATTATTTTACACTATGTTTTGTATTTTGAACTTGTTTTTCTATGTTGTACACCGCAATGAGTTGCCCTTGGGCTGAGAATTGCGGTATATAAGCGCAGTAAATAAAATAAATAATAAATGTTTATTGATTGTTATAATGTTATTCTTTTAATGTGTTCTTAACTGTTTTTATGGGGGATGTGAGAGAAGCCTCCTCGCAGGATTGCAAGACATCCGGGCGTGCCCTGGGCAACCTCTTTGTAGACGGCTGATTCTCTCGCCTCAGAAGCAACCAGAAGCAACTTGCAACATGCAAGCAAGCAAGCAAAATGGGGATCACAACCAGACACAGTGAAGACATCTGCCCTTGCGCTATGCTACTCTGCTGCTGAGTACACATGCACAGAGTGGAACACATCTCACCATGCTAAAACAGTAGATGTGGCTCTTAATGAGACATGCCGCATTATCACAGGGTGTCTGTGCCTCACACCAATGGAGAAATTACACTGCTTAGCCGGTATTGCACCACCTGACATCCGCCGGGAAGTAGCAGCCAATAGTGAAAGGACCAAGGCAGAGAGATCTCCAGCTCATCCCCTGTTTGGGTATCAGCCAGCACGCCAACGACTTAAATCAAGACATAGTATCTACAGAGATACTCGCTGGAACACCTCAGCAAGCGAGAGTCCAAAAGTGGCAGGCCCAAACCCAGCACCTCAATCCATGGGTGATACCAGATGAGAGACTCCCCCCTGGGCACACAGAAGACTGGGAGACTTGGAAGGTGCTGAACAGACTGCGCTCGGGCACCACAAGATGCAGCGCCAATCTTAAGAAATGGGGCCACAAAGTGGAATCCACGACATGCGAGTGCGGAGAAGAGCAAACCACTGACCACCTGCTGCAATGCAACCTGAGCCCTGCCACATACACAATGGAGGACCTTCTTGCGGCAACACCAGAGGCACTCCAAGTGGCCAGATACTGGTCAAAGGACATTTAACCAACTACCAAGTTTGCAAAATCTGTGTTTTTTGTTGTTGTTGTTTTATCTGTGTGTTTGTTTTGTATGGTTGCTGATGACACGATAAATAAATAAATAACTGTTTTTATGATGTTTAAGTATTGTATTTGCTTTGTTAACCGCTCTGAGTCGCCCTGAGGGCCGAGAAGAGCGGTATACAAATATAGTAAGTAAATAAATAAATCAAATAATAGCAAACCTCATTGAAAGGAAGGACATCCGACACCCAAAAAAGCATAGTGTCACAATGAAAGACTTAGAAAATGCACATATTAGGTCAGATGTGGATAAATGAATCTACAGTTATGGGACCTGTGGATACAGAGGGTCATACTGTACAATAAGAGCCTCATATCTGTTGAGGTTCCATTCCTTTTTATATGAAATTACAGATACAAGCAGCTTTCCCAACTGGAAGATGCTGAGGATTGAACTCAAGACCTTCTAGAGGCAAAGTATCTACTATTGAATGTTGTCACTCTAAATGCCTTCTACAATAGCAGGTTGCATTTATATAGATCTGGAGTTTCCAGTGGTGAGGGTACATTGGACATCACCAGAAGACACTGTGGATTTTGCATGACACGAATTCCCAATCTTTATGCTGCCTTTCCCTCACCTGCCAATGCCTTGATGCGGGAGCGCTCGAAAAGCCGGGCCGAACTGTTCTCATTGTCCCAGTCTTCGTCAGCCACTTCCCAGCGGTTGTTGATGTCGTTGTATTGCTGCTGGATCTCCAGGCTGTCGTAGTCCGTGGGGGAGAGGGTGCTACTCATGGCGATCGGGGCACGGGGCCAGCGTCCACCTGCAAAGAGGGATACAAGCCGGCAATGATCCACTATCAACTCTTTCCACTACCTAAAAGAATCCCACAACTTGTGTGACTGTGAAGCAGAACAGACAACTCCGCATCTGTCTGCTTGTCCTCTATGCCCTGCCTCATGTACAGAGGAAGAATTGTTGGAGGCTACAGACAATGCCGTTGCTGTTGCCCGTTTTCGGTCAAAAGATATTTAGCCATCTGTACTCTTCTATTTTTATACTAATTTATGCAATACTTTTGATCCAAAGAAGGAGACTTCACCATCATTTAAGGCAATCTACTACACTGTTTTTACTGTTAGGAATTTCTTTCCAAACATATAAGTGCAATCTGAATGAATGGATTTTATTATCTGAATGTATCTCCCTCTACGTTCCACCTCGTAGTTGAAGAACCACCGGGGAGGCCCTGCTCTTAGTTCCACCGGCCTCGCAAACTCGTGATTAGGGACAGGGCCTTCTCGGTGGTGGCTCCCAGCTTGTGGAATTGGCTCCCCAGCAATATTAGATCGATGTCCTCCCTCCTTTCCTTTAGGAAAAATCTGAAATTGTGGTTTTGAAAGCAGGCTTTTGGCTAAGAGGCACAAACGGCACATTGGACACCGAATTAGACCTTATGATGATTGTTATGATAATGGAAATGGCTACTATGACTGTATAATTATTGTTTACTAGCCATCCTCTGCCACGTGTTGCTGTGGCCTAGTCTGGTGATCTAGAAAATAAAATAATGAGAAAGTGTTGGTTTCTAATATATGTTCATGGGGTTCAGAATGCTCAATGTTTGTAGGTGAACTGTAAATCCCAGTAACTACAACTCCCAAATGTCAAGGTTTATTTCCCCTAAACTCTATCTGTGTTCATATTTGGGCATATTGACTATTCCTGCCAAGTTTGGTCCAGATCCATCTCTGTTTGAATCCACAGTGCTCTCTGGGTGTAGGTAAACTACAACTCCCTCAAATCAAGGTGATTTTCCCCCAAAGACCTCCAGTATTTTTTGCTGGTCACGGGGGCTCTTGGTCCAATTCCATCTTTGGTGGAGTTAAGAGTGCTTAGTGATTGCAGGTAAACTATACATCCCAGTACCTACAACTCCAAAATGTCCAGGCCCATTCCTCCCCAAACCCCACCAGTATTCAAATTTGGGTATATCGGGTATGAATGCCAAGTTTGGACCAGATCCATCATTGTTTGCGTTCGTATTGCGCTCTGGGTGTAGGTGAACTACAACTCCTCTAAATCCCTCCAAAGACCTCCAGTATGTTTGGTTGCTCATGGGGGTTCTGTGTGCCAAGTTAGTACCAGGTCCATCATTGGTGGAACTGAGAGTGCTCTTAGATTGCAGGTGGACTCTACATCCCAGGACCTACAACTCCTATAAATCATGGTGAATTCTCCCCAAAGCTCTCTAGTATGTTCAGTTGCTGATCAATTCCTGTTTGCTGTGTGAAATAGGAAATAATACGAAAAGGTTAAGGGAGAGGCAGTGGGTGGGGTCATGCAAATTCCACACCAATTGAGTCAGTCAGAAACCCTGGGATGTCTGTGGTGGAGGAAACACATACAATCTAGGATGGAATTGTCCCCGTATGAAAGCCTTCACTTGGGTGGTGGACCGTATGATGTTGGTGGAGGATGTTGGTAGGGCTCTTGGACATGTTCATGACGCTAGCTATAACCTGTCATGTCACTGGAGGGAGGACCTTTGGTGTCTCCTGTATAGTGGGAGTTATAGCTGCCTATGGAGCTTGTTTGTGAACTCTTTTAGGGAGAAGAACCCAAGAGTCTTGTGACACCAGAAAGGCATCTAACTTGGTAAGGGAACCAACTTCTCCAGATTGCATGCTTGCGATTTACATGGGAGCCGTTTGCTGGTTTTGCGGCCGCATGGACAGGTTTAGGGAAGCTTTGAGGAGAAGGGGTGCTTTCCAAAAGTTGTACAATCAGCAAGTAGAGAGGAGAGAGGCTGCAGCGATGTGGAAAATGTTTAAATCCTGCACAGGACGGCCACAGCAAGCATGCATTCGGGTGGCGCCACTCACATCCCCAAAGGATCAATATCGCCGCTGGCTCTTTTTCTGACACATATACGCACTAATCTGCATGTTTTGTGGGATGTTTTCAAAGCACAACACTGCCCTTTTGGTATGCATCTGTCACACATCCATATGTTTTTTTTCTACAGCTCTCATTTGAAACGGGTACAAGTTCTCATCTGGAATTCCAACATCCCAAACAGTCCACAAGACTAGCTTGGCTTTCGGATAGTTCAATGCGCACACACTTTGTTCCATGTGCAACATTATTTAAAATGTCATGGATCAAATTACCTTCAGGATATGGGCACAAAGTGTCTTCTTCCCTGGAGACTAGGACGCGGAATAATGGCTTCAAACTACAAGAGAGGAGATTCCATCTGAACATGAGGAAGAACTTCCTGACTGTGAGAGCCGTTCAGCAGTGGAACTCTCTGCCCCAGAGTGTGGTGGAGGCACCTTCTTTAGAAGCTTTTAAACAGAGGCTGGATGGCCATCTGTTGGGGGTTATTTGAATGCAATGTTCCTGCTTCTTGGCAGAATGGGGTTGGACTAGATGGCCCATGAGGTCTCTTCCAACTCTTAGATTCTATGATTCTATGAAACATACATAAATTGTGTGTTTCAACTTGGATCACACCTCCACTATCTATCTATCTATCTATCTATCTATCTATCTATCTATCTATATACAGTATCTCTATTTGTCTATGTCTAAATACTTACTTACTTACTTACTCTATCTGTCTGTCTGTCTATCTAAATACAGTATCTATATATCTGTCTATCTAAATACAGTATCCATCTATCTAAATACAGTATCTATCTCTCTATCTATCTAAATACAGTATCTATCTACCTATCCATGTATCTATCTATCTAAATACAGTATCTCTGTCTGTCTATCTAAATACAGTATCTATCTATCTATCTATCTCTATTTATCTATCTATTTAAATACAGTATCTATCTATCTATCTATCTATCTATCTATCTATCTGTCTGTCTGTCTATCTAAATACAGTATCTATCTATTGATCTATCTATCTATCTATCTAAATACAGTATCTATCTATCTATCTATCTATCTGTCTATGTAAATACAGTATCTGTCTGTCTGTCTAAATACAGTATCTATCTATCCATCTATCTATCTAAATACAATATCTATCTATCCATCTAAATAAAGTATCTATCTATCTATCTATCTATCTATCTAAATACAGTATCTCTATCTATCTGTCTGCCTGTCTATCTATCTATACTGTATCTATATATCTGTCTATCTAAATACAGTATCCATCTATCTAAATACAGTATCTATCTCTCTATCTATCTAAATACAGTATCTATCTACCTATCCATGTATCTATCTATCTAAATACAGTATCTCTGTCTGTCTATCTAAATACAGTATCTATCTATCTATCTATCTATCTGTCTATCTATCTAAATACAGTATCTATCTATCTATCTCTATTTATCTATCTATTTAAATACAGTATCTATCTATCTATCTATCTATCTGTCTGTCTGTCTGTCTATCTAAATACAGTATCTATCTATCTATCTATCTAAATACAGTATCTGTCTATCTAAATACAGTATCTATCTATTGATCTATCTATCTATCTATCTAAATACAGTATCTATCTATCTATCTATCTATCTATCTATCTATGTAAATACAGTATCTGTCTGTCTGTCTAAATACAGTATCTATCTATCTATTTAAATACAGTATCTATCTATCTATCTATCTATCTATCTAAATACAGTATCTCTATCTATCTGTCTGTCTGTCTATCTATACTGTATCTATATATCTGTCTATCTAAATACAGTATCTATCTATCCATCTAAATAAAGTATCTATCTATCTATCTATCTATCTAAATACAGTATCTCTATCTATCTGTCTGTCTGTCTATCTATACTGTATCTATATATCTGTCTATCTAAATACAGTATCTATCTATCCATCTAAATAAAGTATCTATCTATCTATCTATTTAAAAACAATATCTATATATCTATCTAAATACAGTATCTATCTATTGATCTATCTATCTGTCTGTCTGTCTATCTATCTATCTAAATACAATATCTATCTATCTATCTATCTATCTATCTATCTATCTATCTACATACAGTATCTGACTGTTTGTCTACCGGTCAGTCTGTCTGTCTGTCTATCTATCTTATCTATTTATCTTATCTATCTATCTATCGTTCCATCCACCCACCTACAGTATCTATCTGTTGGTCTAGTGTATGCCGGTTTATCTATCTACATGCACTATCTATCTATCTACTTATCTAAATACAGTATCTATCTATCCTTCTATCTAAATAGAGTATCTGACTGTTTGTTTATCTATCTATCTATCTACAGTATCCGTCCATCTATCTATATGTCTGTCTGTCTGTCTATCATCCAGCCAGCCATCTATCTACAGTATCTATCTGTCTGTCTACAGTATACCTATCTATCTACATGGATACTGTATGTAGATAGATAGGTATACTGTAGACAGACAGCTAGATCATCTATTTCTCTATCTCTCTATCTATCTACAGTATCCGTCTGTCTGTCTATCCATCCACAATGTTTATCTGTCTGTCTACAGTACGTCTATATCTTACAGTATCTGCCTGTCTATTTACCTATCTACATACAGTGTCTGTCTATCTATTTGTCTATCTATCTATCTATCTATCTATCTATCTATCCACCTACCTACATACAATGTCTGTCTGTCTGTCTCTCTGTCTGTCTCTCTATCCACCTACCTACATACAATGTCTGTCTGTCTGTCTCTCTCTCTGTCTGTCTATCTGTCTATCCACCTACCTACATACAATGTCTGTCTGTCTGTCTATCTATCCACCTACCTACCTACCTACAGTGTCTATCTGTCTGTCTACCTATCTATCCACCTACCTACCTACCTACATACATACATACATACAGTGTCTGTCTGTCTGTCTATCTTTCTATGTATCCAGAATCTCCTTCCCTGTCAAATGCTAGTATTATGAAAGATAGAACTAAGCGTTTCCTTATTTACTTCTTCTATCCAACTCAATGGTGTCCTCTCGACCCTCCCTTATTGCCTCCCCCCCCCCCCCCCAAATATCCCTGAATTGTATAACTCTCTAAGCACTAGAAAGCTACTTGCCCAAAGCCTGTTGAAAACAAGAGGCGGGAGGCCACTTCTTGATGGCTTCCCCCAACTCCAGGGCTGCATTCTCTCAAAGGGAGATTAGCCAATCCCGCAAAGTAAGATTGCAGCGGTAATCTCTCCTGCCTTGCAATGGGCCTGTCAATTGCAATTCGGCCAGAGATGCATTCACGTAAGTGCTTTTTTTCCCCCTGCAAGGAAATGCCTCTGTGGCTTCTCCATCCTTTGTGTAAACCAAGGAAAAAACAGGTTTGGAAGCAAAGGATTCTAAATAACACCGTTGAGCTGCAATGCCCTATTTTTTCAGTGATGATAGCATAACAGCATCCATTTTCTAAAAGTCTGAGTACTAAGATACTAGGCTTTGTGTGTGTTTCTAGAATATTGAACGCTGCCTTGAATCCCAGGCGAGGAAAACAGTGGATAAGAATTAAATCAGTGATCTATACACATAATAAAAGTGAAAATATATGTGTGTGTGACTGGGGTGGCCCCTTACACAGACAGGCTCCCACTTCCACAAATAATAATAATAATAATAATAATAATAATAATAATAATAATGTGTGATCCAATACAACAGCCAGCTGTGGACTCATCTTGTCGTGTTTCTAATAATAATAATAATAATAATAATAATAATAATAATAATAATAATAATGTGTGTGTGATCCAACACAACAGCCAGCATAGTGATCTTGTTTGCTGTGGACTCATCTTGTTGTGCTAATAATAATAATAATAATAATAATAATAATAATAATAATAAGTGTAATCCAATACAACAGCCAGCTGTGGACTCATCTTGTTGTGTTTCTAATAATAATAATGATAATAATATTATTATTAATAATAATAATAATAATAATAATAATGTGTGTGTGATCCAATACAACAGCCAGCATAGGGATCTTGTTTGCTGTGGACCCATCTTGTTGTGTTTCTAATAATAATAATAATAATAATAATAATAACAATAATAATAATAATACCAAGGGCCCTCCCTCCAATGACAGTGCAGGTTGTAGTGAGTGCTGTGAACATGTCCAAGAGCCCTGCCAATGTCCTCCACAAACACAACGCTGCCCACCACCCAAACGAAGGCTTTCAAATGGAGACGATTTCATTTTAGACTTTTTCCTCCACCACAGACATCCCAGTGTTCCTGACTCTCTCCATTGGTGTGGAATTTGCATAACCCCGCCCACTGCCTCTCCCATCACCCTTTCCTACTCTTTTCTATGGCACAGAGCAAACAGAGGAATTGATCAGCAACGGAACATATTAGAGGGATTTGGGGAGAAATCACCATGATTTATGCGAGGATTGAATGAAAAGTAATGCCTCCACCTTCATAACTCCTCAACAGATGGCAGTACTGGTATGCGGCAGGTACTGGCTTGTTCAGTAGACTCTCCTCTACAGTTCCATTTTGGCTGGAAGCCTTAGCATTGAACAGTTGTGTTGTTAAAGTGTGAAGTATGGAACCCTGCACAGACAGTCAGTCAATGCGACTTAAGCAACGTATGCGGCAGGTACTGGCTTGTTCAGTAGACTCTCCTCTACAGTTCCATTTTGGCGGGAAGCCTTAGCATTGAATGGTTGTGTTGTTAAAGTGTGAAGTATGGAACCTTGTGCAGATGGTCAGTCAATGCGACTTAAGCAACGTATGTAGCATGTACTTGCTTGTTCAGTAGACTTTCCTCTACAGTTCCATTTTGGTGGGAAGCCTCAGCATTGAACGGTTGTGTTGTTAAAGTGCGAAGTATGGAACCCTGTGCAAAATGGAACTGTAGACTCTCCTCTACAGTTCCATTTTGAACATACTAGAGAGGTCTGGAGAGAATTCATTATGATTTATAGGAGTTGTAGGTCCTGGGATGTATAGTTCACCTGCAATCTAAGAGCACTCTCAATTCCACCAACGATGGACGTGGAACTAACGTGGCACATAGAACCCACATGATATGCCCGATACGCCCAATACTGGTGGACATTTTGGATTTGTAAGTACTGGGAGTTATAGTTCACTGGCAATCAATGAGCACACTGAACTCCACCAAAGATGGAATTGGGCCAAACTTGACACACAGGGCCCCCATGACCGGAAAAAAAAAACTAGAGGTCTTTGGGGGGATTTGGGGGAATTCACCTAGATTTGAAGGAGTTGTAGTTCACCTAGCACTGTGAACCTACAGAACCCACATGATATGCCCGATATGCCCAATACTGGTGGACATTTTGGATTTGTAAGTACTGGGAGTTATAGTTCACTGGCAATCAATGAGCACGCTGAACTCCACCAAAGATGGAATTGGGCCAAACTTGACACACAGGGCCCCCATGACCGGAAAAAAAAACCTAGAGGTCTTTAGGGGAATTCACCTTGATTTGAAGGAGTTGTAGTTCACCTAGCACTGTGAACCTACTGATGGATCTGGACCACATTTGACACACATACCTGGTATGCCTACCGGCTGTTAGGAATTGTCAGAGTCCAAAACACCTGGAGGGCCGAAATTTGCCCCTGTCTGATATAGAGATATCACTGTATTCCAAATACAACACGCTAAATAGAAATATATTATTTCAATTGAGACTCCCCATTTGCTTATTGGAGAGGGCGACTATAACAGGATCACTTAACAACGTTGAATCCCTGCGAAGCGAACGAAGCTGCATCTCTTCCACCCACAGCATTGTTACAGCCGTGGGACCTGCTATCTCCGGATGCAGCAAACGTTGACAGCTTTGGAAAGGGATTATACAATTTCACGGAGGAATAAAGCCATCAGTGGTGACTACTCGTGACAGCGATGCCTTCCCTCCAGTATCAGAGGCAGCATCGCTGTTACTAGGGAACCAGCCCGGAAGGTGGTTTTGCGATGCGCTTCCCATTAGGCCATCTGGTCGGTCACTATGGGAACAGAAGGCTAGAATTGCTCAAATAAAGATACCTAGGTTGCTGTGAGTTTTCCGGGCAGAAGCATTCTCTCCTGACGTTTCCCCCACATCTATGCCTGGCATCCTCAGACGTTGGGAGGTCTGTTGGGAACTAGGCAAGTGGGGTTTATATATCTGTGGAATGATGTCCAGGGTGGGAGAAAGAACTCTTGAGGCATTGAATGGCCTTGCAGCTTCAAAGGCTGGCTGCTTCCTGCTGTGGGAAATCATTTGTTGGGAGCTGTTAGCTGGCCCTCATTGATTCTTGTCTTCTATTGTGTTTTCCTGCCTGGCAGAAGGGAGAGGGATTGCATGGCCCCTGGGGTTCCTTCCTACTCTAGGATTCTATAATAATAATAATAATAATAATAATAATAGATGAATCTCTTCTGGATGGCCATCTGTCAGGAGGGCTTCTATTGTGTCTTCAAGCCTGGCAGAAGGGAGAGGGACTGCATGGCCCCTGGGGTTCCTTCCAACTCTAGGATTCTATAATAATAATAATAATAATAATAATAATAATAATAGATGAAGAGTCTCTTCTGGATGGCCATCTGTCAGGAGGGCTTCTATTGTGTCTTCCTGCCTGGCAGAAGGGAGAGGGACTGCATGGCCCCTAGGGTTCCTCCCAACTCTAGGATTCTATAATAATAATAATAATAATAATAATAATAATAATAATAGATGAATCTCTTCTGGATGGCCATCTGTCAGGAGGGCTTCTATTGTGTCTTCAAGCCTGGCAGAAGGGAGAGGGACTGCATGGTCCCTGGGGCCCCTTCCTACTCTAGGATTCAATAATAATAATAATAATAATAATAGATGGTGATGATGAAGAATCTCTTCTGGATTGCCATCTGTCAGGAGGGCTTCTATTGTGCCTTCAAGCCTGGCAGAAGGGAGAGGGACTACATGGGACTGCATGGCCCCTGGATTCTCTTCCTACACTAGGATTGTATAATAATAATAATAATAATAATAATAATAATCATAATCATAATCATAATAATCATAATGGATGATGATGAATCAGTTCTGGATGGCCATCTGTCAGGAGTGCTTCTATTGTGTCCTCAAACATGGCAGAAGGGAGAGGGACTGCGTGGCCCCTGGGGTCCCTTCCTACTCTAGGATTCTATAATAATAATAATAATAATAATAATAATAATAATAATAGATGATAATGATGATGATGAATCTCTTCTGGATGGCCATCTGTCATGAGGGCTTCTATTGTGTCCTCCTGCCTGGCAGAAGGGGGTTGGACTGGATGGCCCTTAGGGGTCTCTATATTCAACACACTCGTTCTACCACTGACCTATAGCTCTTTCCAACCATATGATGTTGGGCAATCCGCTCCCATCCTTGGCCTATCCCATGTATCCTAACCAACGTTCTGGACCAGAGATCCAGAACCTTTTGCATGTATCCAAATCCAAGGCGTTCCTGACTCACATAAAAAAAAGTCCGCCTGGTTTTGCAGCGATGTAGAGTCACGCTGAGGTCAGGATGTCCAGTTCCCCCTCGCAGGGCATCTGCAGGAGAGCTTGTTCTTCATGCACGGATCTGGAAGACACAAAGACACACCAAGAAATGGTTACGTACACAAATATTAATACTAACATCATTCCCGAAAGCTTGAAAGTATGGAACTCACTTCAGCAGGATAACAAAAACAGGGAGGAAGCAAACAAAGGTCTTTCCTATCACTTCCCTGCCTATAAGCCTTTTTTTTCCTAGTGATCCACTGTGATGTCACGGAACATACGTAAACATTCTAAGGGTTCATAAGGGTCACCAGCCAATCAGGACATCCGTAGGGAAACCAAATACCACCAGCATTGAAGTGATGGTCCTCCACATCAACTCCGCTGGACAGAATGCCACCTCTCCACCAAAGTCAACATTGACACTGAAATACAACACCGCCTGAGCTCTGCAAGTGCAGCATTTTTCCGAATGAAGTATTTGAAGACCAGGACATCCGTAGGGAAACCAAATACCACCAGCATTGAAGCGATGGTCATCAGCTATCAACTCTGCTGGACAGAATGCCACCTCTCCACCAAAGTCAACATTGACACTGAAATACAACACCGCCTGAGCTCTGCAAGTGCAGCATTTTTCTAAATGAAGTGTTTGAGGACCAGGACATCCATAGGGAAACCAAATACCACCAGCATTGAAGCGATGGTCATCAGCTATCAACTCTGCTGGACAGAATGCCACCTCTCCACAAAAGTCAACATTGACACTGAAATACAACACTGCCTGAGCTCTGCAAGTGGAGCATTTTTCCGAATGAAGTGTTTGAGGATCATGACATCCGTAGGGAAACCAAATACCACCAGCATTGAAGCGATGGTCATCAGCTATCAACTCTGCTGGGGAGAATGCCACCTCTCCACAAAAGTCAAAATTGAAACTGAAATACAACACCGCCTGAGCTCTGCAAGTGCAGCATTTTTCTGAATGAAGTGTTTGAGGACCAGGACATCCGTAGGGAAACCAAATACCACCAGCATTGAAGTGATGGTCCTCCGCCATCAACTCCACTGGACAGAATGCCACCTCTCCACAAAAGTCAACATTGACACTCAAATACAACACCTCCTGAGCTCTGCGAGTGCAGCAGGTCTCCTAATGAACAACAGAGTTTTTGAGGACCAGGACATCCGTAGGGAAACCAAGGGGCTTGCTTATAAAGCTATTGTTCTCCCAACCCAGCTATATGCCTGCGAAACGTGGACTGTCTACAGATGTCACACTCAACTCCTGGAACAATTCCATCAGCGTTGCCTCCGGAAAATCCTGCAAATCTCTTGGGAAGACGAGTGGACAAATGTCAACGTGCTGAAAAAAGCAAAGACCAACAGCACTGAAGGGATGGTCCTCCGCCATCAACTCCTTTGGACAGAATGCCACCTCTCCACAAAAGTCAACATTGACACTGAAATACAACACCGCCTGAGCTCTGAGAGTGCAGCAGTTCTCCGAATGAAGCACATAGTGTTTGGGGACCGGGACATCCGTAGGGAAACCAAGAGGCTTGTTTATAAAGCTATTGTCCTCCCAACCCTGCTATATGCCTGCGAAACATGGACTGTCTACAGATGTCACACTCAACTCCTGGAACGATTCCATCAGCGTTGCCTCTGGAAAATCCTAAAAAGCTCTTGGGGAGACAAGCAGACAAATGTCAGCGTGCTGGATGAAGCAAATACCACCAGCACTGAAGCGACGGTCCTCCGCCATCAACTCTGCTGGACAGAATGCCACCTCTCCACCAAAGTCAACAAGTTACTGGATTGATCTTAAAGGAGCTGGGGGTGGGCATGGCTGTCAGGGATGGAAGGAAAAAGGAAGAGAGGCCAACCAAGGGCAAGAGGGATGGATGGCATCCTTGAAGTGACTGGCTTGGCCTTGGAGGAGCTGTGGGTGGCCACGGCTGTCAGGGATGGAAGGAAAAAGGAAGAAGGTCCAACCAAGGGCAAGATGAATTGATGTTGTAGTTGAAGTGACTGGATTGACCTTGAAGGAGCTGGGGGTGGTGACGGCCGACAGGGAGCTCTGGCGTGGACTGGTCCATGAGGTCATGAAGAGTCGGAAACGACTGAACGAATGAACAACAACAACAACATATTGTACTATACCATTATATTGCAATATTATTAGTAATAGTATATGTAATATAAATATATGTCTTTTGCTCCATTTATTAATATCTGTGTGCAATCAAGGACATTTCTCATCATAGAATCATAGACTCAAAGAGTTGGAAGAGACCTCATGGGCCATCCAGTCCAACCCCCTGCCAAGAAGCAGGAATATTGCATTCAAATCACCCCTGACAGATGGCCATCTGAATTCAAAAATAAATAAATATGACACTTGTGATAATGGGCTGTTCTGTTAAGTGAAATGCATAGCTTCTCCTCCAAGTAAACAAAGGTTTAATGGGTTGAAATCATATATATGTTCCTCAAAGGTCCACAGCTACCTGAAACCGGAGAAACGACTGAATGTTCTTCAAGGAGTGTCATAGATTATTGGTTCTGAAATTACTTCTGTACTTCCTGTATTACCTTTGGACGTAGTTCACCTGGCCCTGGAGACTTGAATTCGTTTAGTGTAGCCAGGTATTCCTTGACTACTACTTTACTTTACTTTAAAGTGCTGGTCTCGGCCTATAAAGCCCTATATGATTTGTCCAAATGTATCTCCCTCTACATTCCACCTCGTAGTTGAAGGTCCACCCTGGTCTCAGTCCCACCAGCCTTGCAAACGCGTCTGGTGGGGATGAGGGACGGGGCCTTCTCGGTGGTGGCTCCCCGCTTGTGGAATTCGCTCCCCACTGAGATTAGATCAGCATCCTCCCTCCTTTCCTTCAGGAAAACAACTAAAATCGTGGTTTGGTAACCAGGCTTTTGGCTAAGAGGCACAAACACCAAATATATTTAGCGGGGACAAGGGATAGGGCCTTCTCAGTGGTGGCCCCTCGGCTATGGAACCCTTCCTAGGAACATTCCAGAAAAGAGTCAATACTTGGCTGTTTGAGCAAGTGTTTGAAAATGCAATGTAAAAGACATACGAATATGGAACGACTGGGCGATGAATTGGACCCTGAATTGGACCATATGATGATTGTTATGATAATGGAAACGGCTAGGATTGTATAATTAATGTGATTGTTTTAATCTTTTTATAGTTTTATATTGTTGTTATATTGTGATATTTGCGGCATCGAATTGTTGCCAGTGTAAGCCGCTCTGAGTCCACCCTCGGGGGGTTGAGAAAGGCGGGGGAGAAATGTTGTAAATAAAAAAGTAAATAAATAAAATTGTCGCTTCCGAACAGTCTTCAAAGGAAACCCCATATAGAGGGTGTTGCAGTAGTCTATTTGGGATGTAAATAGGTAAAAAATTACCTATTTGGGGTTGCATTACCCCATCCGCCCGGTCCACTCCAATTGACCTCGCTTTTAGTCCTAAGAAGAACTGGGCCTAAGAATCCACGACAACATTGTGTGCCTTTTCCTCCAAAACTCACTAATTTCGGGAGATAAGCTTTCGTTTTGTAGCTGAAGTTTTGAAACAAACGCAACTGCTGAGAACTTTGAACCCAATGCTATTGAACTGCGGCAATAAGGCCAGGGCTGCCTCTTTCTTGGGATGGGAAGGAACAAGGACAAAAGATATCTTCCCAATGCAATCCTATCCTTGTCTATGCAGAAGTGAGTTTTGATCAATGTATTGGGCTCCTGCAAAAGTTATTATTATTATTATTATTATTATTATTATTATTATTATTAAATAACCTGCAATGACTAAAATGTCAGCAACTAAAACTCCCAAATGTCAAGGTCTATTTCCCCCAAACTTCACCAGTGATCACATTTGGGCATATTGAGGATTCGTGCCAAGTTTGGTCCAGATCCATCATTGTTTGAGTCCACAGTGCTCTCTGGATGTAGGTGAACTACAACTCCCAAACTCAAGGTCAATGCACACCCAACCCTTCCAGTATTTTCTGTTGGTCATGGGAGTTCTGTGTGGAAGGTTTGGCCCAATTCTATCATCAGTGGGGTTTGGAATGCTCTTTGAATGTAGGTGAACTATCAATCCCAGCAGCTACAACTCCCAAATGTCAAGGTCTATTTCCCCCAAACTCCACCAGTGTTCACATTTGGTGCATATTGAGTATTCATACAAAGTTCAGTCCAGATCCATCACTGTTTGAGTCCACAGTGCTCTCTGGATGTAGGTGAACTACAACTCCCAAACTCAAGGTCAATGCCCACCAAACCCTTCCAGTATTTTTGTTGTTCATGGGAGTTCTGTGTGGAAGGTTTGGCCCAATTCTATCATCAGTGGTGTTTGGAATGCTCTTTGAATGTAGGTGAACTATCAATCCCAGCAGCTACAACTCCCTAATGTCAAGGTCTATTTCCCCCAAACTCCACCAGTTTTCACATTTGGGCATATTGATTGTCCGTGCCAAGTTCATTGCAGATCCATCATTGTTTGAGTCCACTGTGCTCTCTGGATGTAGGTGAACTACAACTCCCAAACTCAAGGTCAATGCACACCAAACCCTTCCAGTATTTTCTGTTGGCCATGAGAGTTTGGTGTGCCAAGTATCGTTCAATTTCATTGTTGGTGGAGTTCAGAATGGAGTTCAGAATGCTCTTTGATGGTAGGCGAACTATAAACCCAAGGAACTACAACTCCCAAATGACAAAATCAATACCTTAAGCCGACCCTAACAGTATTTAAATTTGGGTGTTTTGCATATTTGTGCCAAATTTGGTCCAGTGAATGAAAATCCATCCTGCATATCAGATATTTACATGACGATTCATAACAGTAGCAAAATTACAGTCCTGCCAGCACAAGGCTTCAGTGTGAGAGAAGCTCCAGGTTGCAATGACTCAGCAAAAGCTATAGTTCTATATAAGCAGGTGTGCCTGTAGCTTAGTAGTATTAGTTGGCTTCAGTCTGAGGTAGCCCTCAGTGTGAGAGAAAACCTCAGTGGAAGAAAAGCCTCAGTCTGAGGTAGCCCTCAGTGTGAGAGAAAACCTCAATGGAAGAAAGGCCTCAGTCTGAGGTAGCCCTCAGTGTGAGAGAAAGCCTCAGTGGAAGAAAGGCCTCAGTGTGAGGTAGACCTCAGTGTTAGTAGGCCTCAGTGTGAGAGAAGTTCCAGGTTGAAGGCCATTGTGGGTGGAGCTCCAGTGTCAAGGTTGCTGTGTGTAAAACGCTACTCTGTGAAGCTCCTGTGTAAGTTTGGTGTGAGAGGAACCTCTGTGAGAGCAAAGCTGGAAACTGTTTATCTGCATGAGTTATAAAGTAGCAATGAAAATAATGTTATGGTTGTGGGTCAACACAACATGAGGAACTGTATTAAGGGGTCGCGGCATCAGGAGGGTTGAGAAACACTGCAATATATAGAGTCACACTGGATAATCTAGGATTCTTAGAAATAGTATAATATGATAATATGATAATATAATAATATAATAGAAATAATAATAATAATAATAATAATAATATAGAAATATAATATATAATATAATAGAAATAATAATAATAATAATATAGAAATATAATATATAATAGAATAGAAATAATATAATAATAGAATAGAAATAATAATAATAATAATATAGAAATAAAATATATAATATAATAGAAATAATATAATAATAGAATAGAAATAATATAATAATAGAATAGAAATAATAATAATAATATAGAAATATAATATATAATAGAATAGAAATAATAATAATAATAATAATATAGAAATATAATATATAATAGAATAGAAATAATATAATAATAGAATAGAAATAATAATAATAATATAGAAATATAATATATAATATAATAGAAATAGTATATATCTTGTAAGCTGCTCTGAGTCCCCTTCGGGGTGAGAAGGGCAGCATATAAATATAATATAATATAATATAATATAATATACCAACATTTTCTATTCCTTCTGTTGTTCTGGCACATGTAAAATACCATTCAAAGGACTATTTTAACTAATATTCTTAATATTTTAAATCCGGGCCCTCTTTTCCCTCCTGCCCGCGCTTTGGAGCTGGCACACGGTCAGCGCCAAGCCAATGCCCCTTGACGTTGAGATCTAGGTCACGGCTCCGGTGACTGACGCTCCAGGCGGCAGCTGCGGAGACGAATCCAGGTCAAGCGGCCAAACCATTTGGCTCCCTTTTCTGGGGGGCTCAGGAGGCAGGGCCCTCCAGGCTCGGCCCCAGGGAGACCCCGGACTGATCCAAGGCAGGCGGCAGATTGTGGCTTTCCACAATCTGCAGGCGGGGAACCAACAGCTGAGACCAGAAGTCAAGGCACTCGAGGTTTTGGCAAAGGAAAACGTTCAATGTAACTTCAGGTTGTGAGCAAGAGTGTTCCGCACACAAAGACGTAGATTTATATAGTAGGGACCCCAAGGGCCATCAAAGCCCTCCTGACAGATGGTCATTCAGCCTCTGAATCACGGAATCCTAGAACTGGAAGGGATCCTAAGGGCCATCCAGTCCAACCTCCTTATTCCAGGCGGAAGACACCATCAAAGCCCTCCTGACAGATGGTCAATCAGCCTCTGAATCATCCTAGAGTTGGAAGGGACCCCAAAGTTCATCCAGTCCAATCCCCTTCTGTCAGGCAGGAATACTCCATCAAAGCCCTCCTAACAGATGGCCATCCACAATCTAGAGTTAGGAGGGACCCCAAAGGTCATCCTGTCCTGTCAAGGGGAAACCAGCATTGAAGCGATGGTCCTCCGCCATCAACTCCACTGGACCGGCCACATTGTCCAGATGCCCGACCACCGTCTCCCAAAGCAGTTGCTCTACTCCGAATTCAAGAACGGAAACTGAATGTTGGTGGACAGGAAAAGATATTGAAACATGGGCTCAAAACTCTGACATAGATACTGAGAACAGGGAAGCCCTGGCCCTTGAGCGCTCCAGCTGGAGGTCAGATGTGACCAGCAGTGCTGCAGAATTTGAAGAGGCACGAATGGAGGGTGAAAAAGAGAAACATGCCAAGAGGAAGGCGTGTCAAGCCAACCCCAACCGGGACCGCCTTCCGCCTGGAAACCAATGCCCTCACTATGGGAGAAGCTCCAGATTGAAGTCCTGTCAGCACAAGGCCTCAATGTGGGAGAATCTTCAGGTTGAAGTCCTGCCAGCACAAGGCCTCAGTGTGAGAGAATCTCCAGGTTGAAGTCCTGCCAGCACAAGACCTCAGTGTGAGAGAAGCTCCAGGTTGACGACCTGCCAGCACAAGGCCTCAGTGTGAGAGAATCTCCAGGTTAACGACCTGCCAGCACAAGGCCTCAGTGTGAGAGAATCTCCAGGTTGAAGTCCTGCCAGCACAAGGCCTCAGTGTGAGAGAATCTCCAGGTTGAAGTCCTGCCAGCACAAGACCTCAGTGTGAGAGAAGCTCCAGGTTGACGACCTGCCAGCACAAGGCCTCAGTGTGAGAGAATCTCCAGGTTGACGACCTGCCAGCACAAGGCCTCAGTGTGAGAGAATCTCCAGGTTGAAGTCCTGCCAGCACAAGGCCTCAGTGTGAGAGAAGCTCCAGGTTGACGACCTGCCAGCACAAGGCCTCAGTGTGAGAGAAGCTCCAGGTTGAAGACCTGCCAGCACAAGGCCTCAGTGTGAGAGAATCTGCAGGTTGAATACCTGCCAGCACAAGGCCTCAGTTTGAGAGAATCTCCAGGTTGAAAACCTGCCCACACAAGGCCTCAGTGTGAGAGAAGCTCCAATTCAAGAATAGGGCTCCACAGTCACCTACGGAGCCACCAGAATACTGATCTTGGAAGACTATTCTACTCGGCCAACGAGGGATCACCTAAGCAAGTATAAGTAAGCAAGTACTCTAACCAACGATGGGTTCTGGAGTGGAAAATTTTAACGTTGTGGCACGATCACGCGTTGCTTTTCCTGGCCTTGGGCTTCTGTTTATTCTCCGTCTGTTATTGGCTTTCAATCCAATCAGCGGAAGGATTAAGTCTCCGTGGTATTAGCTGTAGAAGGGAACGAGATCACAGCAGCCTGTATATGAATTATTATTGTGTGTTTTAACTTCCTGCAATGCTACAAATTTGAGGACGAAAGGATGATTTCAATTGGGAGGCCAGAACTTGTGTGTTTTGTGTGTCCTTTTATTTTACTCCCGGTGCCATGCTTTCAAAGCCACCCACGATTTGAGCACTAGAAGCTTGGCTTTCTGCAAGAATCAGAAGTCTTGTCGTTTTGGGGAAAAAAATAAAAATTCAAAACAATCTAGTCATTATATTCAAGGAGAACAACACTTTGGTTGTGGTCGCTGTTGTTGTTGAAAAATTGCCGGTGGTGTTTGCCTCCTTAGCCGGAATCCTTAAGAGTTTAAGCTTCCTTTGGCACTCCGAAGCTAAGAATAAACTGGTCAATTGGTCGGCGTAATCTCTGGATTAGCTACTCTGATGCTCTTGGGCTTGGCTCTGGGCCCTCGCCGCCTGCCATTCCCAGGGCACATGAAGAAGGCTTGTCCTGATTTGTGTGGTGGACCACAACGTCAGAAGGTTGGAAGGTATTGCCTATGGTCTTTCTTCTGCTCCTTCGACATTCTTTATTCGTCTCCTACCAGTTGGTCTTCAGTCCTGCAAGCACAAGGCCTCAGTGTGAGAGAAGCTCCAGGTTGAAGTCCTGCCAGCAAAAGGCCTCAGTGTGAGAGAAGATCCAGGTTGAAGTCCTGCCAGCACAAGGCCTCAGTGTGAAAGAAGATCCAGGTTAAAGACCTGCCAGCACAAGGCGTCAGTGTGAGAGAAGCTCCAGGTTGAAGTCTTGCCAGCACAAGGCCTCAGTGTGAGAGAAGCTCCAGATTGAAGTCCTGCCAGCACAAGGCTTCAGCATGAGAGTAACTCCAGGTTGAAGTCCTGCCAGCACAAGGCCTCAGAGTGAGAGAAGCTCCAGGTTGAAGTCCTGCCAGCACAAGGCCTCAGTGTGAGAAAAGATCCAGATTGAAGTCCGGTCAGCACAAGCTCTCAGTGTGAGAGAAGCTCCAGGCTGAAGTCCTGCCAACACAAGGCCTCAGTGTGAGAGAAGATCCAAATTGAAGTCCTGCCAGCACAAGGCCTCAGTGTGAGAGAAGATCCAAATTGAAGTCCTGCCAGCACAAGGCCTCAGTGTGAGAGAAGATCCAAATTGAAGTCCTGACAGCACAAGGCCTCAGTGTGATAGAAGCTCCAGGTTGAAGTCCTGCCAGCACAAGGCCTCAGTGTAAGAGAACCTCCAGATTAGTCCTGCCAGCACAAGGCCTCAGTGTGAGAGAAGCTCCAGGTTGAAGTCCTGCCAACACAAGGCCTCAGTGTGAGAGAAGATCCAAATTGAAGTCCTGCCAGCACAAGGCCTCAGTGTGAGAGAAGATCCAAATTGAAGTCCTGACAGCACAAGGCCTCAGTGTGATAGAAACTCCAGGTTGAAGTCCTGCCAGCACAAGGCCTCAGTGTAAGAGAACCTCCAGATTAGTCCTGCCAGGACAAGGCCTCGGTGTGAGGGAAGATCCAAATTGAAGTCCTGCCAGCACAAGGCCTCAGTGTGAGAGAAGCTCCAGGTTGAAGTCCTGCCAACACAAGGCCTCAGTGTGATAGAAGCTCCAAATTGAAGTCCTGCCAGCACAAGGCCTCAGTGTGAGAGAAGCTCCAGGTTGAAGTCCTGCCAGCACAAGACCTCAGTGTGAGAGAAACTCCAGGTTGAAGTCCTGCCAGCACAAGGCCTCAGTGTGAGAGAAGATCCAGGTTGAAGTCCTGCCAGCACAAGGCCTCAGTGTGAAAGAAGATCCAGGTTGAAGTCCTGCCAGCACAAGGCCTCAGTGTGAGAGAACCTCCAGGTGGAAGTCCTGCCAGCACAAGGCCTCAGTGTGAGAAAAGCTCCAGGTTGAAGTCCTGCCAGCACAAGGCCTCAGTGTGAGAGAAGATCCAGATTGAAGTCCTGCCAGCACAAGGCTTCAGTGTGAGAGTAACTCCAGGTTGAAGTCCTGCCAGCACAAGGCCTCAGTGTGAGAAAAACTCTAGGATGAAGTCCTGCCAGCACAAGGCCTCAGTGTGAGAGAAGCTCCAGGTTGAAGTCCTGCCAGCACAAGGCCTCAGTGTGAGAAAAACCCCAGGTTGAAGTTCTGCCAGCACAAGGCCTCAGTGTGAGAGAAGCTCCAATTCTATCGTTGGTGGGGTTCAGAATGCTCTTTGACTGTAGGTGAACTATAAATCTCGGCAACTACAACTCCCAAATGTCCAGGTCTATTTCCCTCAAATTTGGTCCAGTGAATGAAAATTTATCCTGCATATCAGATATTTACATTACAAGTAGCAAAATTAGAGTTATGAAGGAGTAATGAATATAATGTTATGTTTGGGGGTCACCACCACATGAGGCACTGCATTAAGGGGTTGCGCGGCATTAGGAAGGTTGAGAAATCTGCCAAATCTGTAAAACTGGAGAGGTGGGGGGAAGCGTCCTTACGTCTACTAAAATCCCGTCTCTCTCTTTCCCAGCCCATTCCTTCCTTGCAAAGCCAGGCTCAGCTGGTTGCAAATGGGGCAAACAAGGAAAAGAGGGGGGCAGCTGCCAAAGGGTGGGACAAGAGGGGTCCCAAGAGGAATCCGCCATCTGGGGTGGGAGCGAGAGGCAAGAGACAAAGGTTTGGGGACGGATGGGAGGGAGAGATAAGGCCACAAAATGGGGGAAGGAGATAATAACCTGATCCTAAAACAGGATTTCAGACAGTGGGAAGGAATACTGGGAAGTGCCATGCACAGCTGTATAAGCCAATCCGGAGCATTAAAGCAATGATGAATGTGCCTGCCATGCGCACACAGTTATCTCCTTGCCACAGGCAAACAAAAGCAGATTGATAACACAGCTTAGTAATGGGACGGGATGGGACTACAGTTCCCAAAAGTGCCCTGGGTAAGGATTCTGGGATGTCACTTTCCCAAAACAAGTATCATTATTATTTATATTTCTGCCAAACCACTGCGACCCTCATCCAATGACCAATCAAGACCAAACTTGGCACACAGAGCCCCATGACCCACTCTACACCCTGCTGCGGTTTGGAGGAGGGTGGACCATGGATGATTGGACTTGCAGTAGCTTCACTCACTTACTGAAACCACTGCAACCCTCATCCCAATGACCGATAATGATCAAACTTGGCACACAGAGCCCCCATGACCCAGTCTACATCCTGCTGCAATTTGAAGGAGGATGGACCATGGATGATGGGACTTGCAGTACCTTCACTCACTTACTGAAATCACTGCGACCCTCATCCAATGACTGATAATGATCAAACTTGGCACACAGAGCCCCCATGTTCACTCTACACCCTGCTGCGGTTTGGAGGAGGGTGGACCATGGATGATGGGACTTGCAGTACCTTCACTCACTTACTGAAACCACTGCAACCCTCATCCCAATGACTGATCAAGACCAAACTTGGCACACAGAGCCCCATGACCCACTCTACACCCTGCTGCGGTTTGGAGGAGGGTGGACCATGGATGATGGGACTTCTTCACTCACTTCCTGAAAACAATGCAACCATCATCTAATGACCAATAAAGACCAAACTTGCCATACAGAACCGCCATTATCCACTTTCTCAAATAAACCGGGCAGCACTGGGTCCCCAGCTGTTACGTATCTTTTTTTTTTGCAGACCAAGCTTAGTATGGTGTCAACAAGGTAAAATCATCACCATTATTGTTGTTATTGTTTATACCCCGCTATTTCTCTCCACGAAGGAGACTCAAAGCAGCCTGGCCGACCTTAAAAGCAAACATGAAAACAGAATGAAATATCTGGATTGTTGTGGGTGTTCCAGGCTATAAGGCCATGTGCCAGAAGCATTCTCTCCTGATGTTTCACCCACATCTATGACAGGGATAGAATCACAGAATCCTAGAGTGGGAAGAGACCTCCTGGGCCATCCAGTCCAACCCCATTCTGCCAAGAAGCAGGAAAATTGCATTCAAAGCACCCCCAACAGATGGCCATCCAGCCTCTGCTTAAAAGCCTCCAAAGAAGGAGCCTCCAACACATTCCAGGGCAGAGAGTACCACTGCTGAACAGCTCTCACAGTCAGGAAGTTCATCCTAGAGTTGGAAGAGACCTCATGGGCCACCCAGTCCAACCCCATTCTGCCAAGAAGCAGGAAAATTGCATTCAAAGCACCCCCAACAGATGGCCATCCAGCCTCTGCTTAAAAGCCTCCAAAGAAGGAGCCTCTACCACACTCCGAGGCCAAGAGTTCCACTGCTGAACGGCTCTCACAGTCAGGAAGTTCATCCTAGAGTTGGAAGAGACCTCATGGGCCATCCAGTCCAGATGACCAGGCAGCCCGGAAAACTCACAACAACCCAGTGATTCCAGCCATGAAAGCCTTCGACAACATATCTATTCTTTCATTCTATGATCTATCTATTTATTTATCTGTCTAGGGAACAAACCAATAACAATTTGCTGAAGTAAAAACGAGGCCCGTTCCTCAAAGTTCTCATAAAAGGGACAATAAAGTATCAATTGTTGACTAAATATAGGTCCCCAAGGCATTTTGTGAGTTTCTCGGAGCAACTGTATGATATCCTTAGGCCAGAAGGGGTACCAAGGTGCTTGTTTACAAAGCTATTGTCCTCCCAACCCTCCTATACGCCTGTGAGACATGGACTATGTACAGATGTCAACATTGACACCGAAATACAACACCGCCTGAGCTCTGCGAGTGCAGCTTTTTTCCGAATGAAGTAGAGAGTGTTTGAGGACCGGACATCCATAGGAATACCAAAGTGCTTGTTTATAAAGCTATTGTCCTTTCAACCCTGCTCTACGCCTGCGAAACGTGGACTGTCTACAGATGTCACACTCAACTCCTGGAATGATTCCATCAGCGCTGCCTCTGAAAAATCCTGCAAATCTCTTGGGAAGACAAGCGGACAAAAGAAGCAAAGACTACCAGCATTGAAACGATGGTCCTCCGCCATCACCTCCGCTGGACCAGCCACGTTGTCCGGATGCCCGACCACCGTCTCCCAAAGCAGTTGCTCTACTCCGAACTCAAGAACGGAAAACGGAATGATGGTGGGCAGGAAAAGAGATTGAAAGATGGGTTCAAAACTCTGGCATAGACACTGAGAACTGGGAAGCCCTGGCCCTTGAGCGCTCCAGGTGGAGGTCAGCTGTGACCAGCAGTGCTGTAGAATTGAGGGCGAAAGAGAGAAACGTGCCAAGAGGGAGATGCATCAAGCCAACCCTGATCGGAGCCGTATTCCACCTGGAAACCGATGCCCTCACCGCGGGAGAAGATGCAGGTCAAGAATAGAGCTCCACAGTCACCTACGGACACCAAACTTGGTGGACCATCATCCTCGTACTACGAGGGATCGCCTAAGTAAGTAATGGGGTTGTACTGTAATAGTAAACATGATGGTTGCCTTTCCATGATCCCAATAATCTGCATCCCTCTCGCCTTGCTTAACTGGACAGATGGTCGCTGGTTACAATCCTCGGCAGCAAGCACACATGCGCAAGAGGCCCATTGGCTTCCAGTAATGCATCCAGCAGATGGGAGCGTGTAAAACACTAGTAATGAGGACTAGAGACTTGTGGAAACCAACTTCTCAAGTTTCCCCTGTCCCTTAAGTCCAGGATTTTCACATTTTAGAGTTCGACACCTACGTTTTGACACCTTTTCCGACATTTTAAAGCTGCCATTTACAGTGAGGCCGAGGAACATCTGCTTATGCGCTGGCGTCATTTGTTTGGCTGGCGGTGCTTCTGATTTTTGGCCAACACCTGCCAGATGCTACGTGAAATCACGATAAAAGCGTGCTCTTTAACGTGTGCAAATAACACGGTCTGTTTTATCTGTTAAGGATTAACTGGATCCTTGCTGCAGCGTCAAATTCTCCCCCAAACCGTTTGAGATTCAGAGTTGGAAGAGACTGCGCATGAGCCACCGAGAGTCATCGAATCCTAGAGTTGGAAGAGACCCACCAAGAAGCAACCATTGGTAAAAGTAAAGATTTTCTCCTGACATTAAGTCCAGTCGTGTCCAACTCTGAGGGTTGGTGCTCATCTCCATTTCGAACCCAAAAGCCGGTATTGTCCGTAGACACCTCCAAAGTCATGAGGCCAGCATGACTGCATTGAGCGCTGTTACCTTCCCTATTGGTCGACACACATTTGAACGTTTTCTAACTGCTAGGTTGGCAGAAGCTGGGACTAACAGCGGGAGCTCACTCCACTCCCTGGAATTGAACCTCCGACCTTTCGATCAGCAAGTTCAGCAGCTCAGTGGTTACCTTCCCTGCCAAAGCAGTACCTATTCATCTACTAACAATTGCATATTTTCGAACTGCTAGGTTGGCAGAAGCTGGGGCTCACAACACGAACTCACCCTACTTCCTGGATTCGAATTGCTGACCTTTCGGTCAGCAAGTTCAGCAGCTCAGCGGTTATGTTCCCTGCTGAAGCGGTACCTATTCATCTACTCACAATTGCATGTTTTTGAACTACTAGGTTGGCAGAAGCTGGGCTAACAGCGAGAGCTCACTCCACTCCTTGAATTCAAACCTCCGACCTTTCGGTCAGCAAGTTCAGCAACTCGGCGGTTACCTTCCCTGCCAAAGTGGTACCTATTGATCTACTCACATTTGCATGTTTTCGAACTTCTAGGTTGGCAGAAGCTGGGGCTAACAGCGGGAGCTCATTCTACTCCTCGGATTTGAAACCTCCGACCTTTTGGTCAGCAAGTTTAGCAGCTCAGTGGTTACCTTCCCTGCTGAAGCAGTACCTATTGATGTACTCACATTTGCACATTTTCTAACTTCTAGGTTGGCAGAAGCTGGGGCTAACAGCGGGAGCTCATTCTACTCCTCGGATTTGAAACCTCCGACCTTTCGGTCAGCAAGTTTAGCAGCTCAGTGGTTACTTTCCCTGGTGAAGCAGTACCTGTTGATCTACTCACAACTGCATGTTTTTGAATTGCTAGGTTGGTAGGAGCGGGGGCTAACAGCAGGAGCTCACTCCGCTTCCCAGATTCAAACCTCTGACCTTTTGGTCAGCAAGTTCAGCAGCTCAATGGTTACCTTCCCTGTCAAAGCGGTACCTATTCATCTATTCACAATTGCATGTTTTTGAACTGCTAGGTTAGCAGGATCTCGGGCTAACAGTGGAAGCTCACTCCACTCCCCGGATTTGAACCTCCGACCTTTCGGTCAGCAAGTTCAGCAGCTCAGCAGTTACTTTCCCTGCTGAAGCACTACCTATTGATGTACTCACATTTGCACATTTTCTAACTTCTAGGTTGGCAGAAGCTGGGGCTAACAGCGGGAGCTCATTCTACTCCTCGGATTTGAAACCTCCGACCTTTTGGTCAGCAAGTTTAACAGCTCGGTGGTTACCTTCCCTGTTGAAGCAATACCTATTGATCTACTCACATTTGAACGTTTTCTAACTGCTAGGCTGGCAGAAGCTGGGGCTAACTGTGGGAGCTCACTCCGCTTCCCAGATTCAAACCTCTGACCTTTTGGTCAGCAAGTTCAGCAGCTCAGCGGTTACCTTCCCTGTCAAAGCGGTACCTATTCATCTACTCACAATTGCATGTTTTTGAACTGCTAGATTGGCAGAAGCTGGGGCTAAAAGTGGGAGCTCACCCCGCTCGGTGGATTCAAATTGTCAACCTTTCGGTCAGCAAATTCAGCAGCTCAGCGGTTTAACCCACTGTACCACAGGGGGCATTCTAGTATCCATTTTAGTATTGGGAAAATAACATTATTTTCTCGTTTGTGTTCCAATGAACGGAAGGTTTCCCAAAGCCGGAACCTTTTCAAAGAATGATTCATCAACTCAACCTAGCTTTTGTCTGATTGTATTGATTTTTCTAATATGTCATCATGCACCAGAACCATGTAAGTGGGTGCCTTGCAATGTAATCTTTCCTACGCATCACGCTTCGGGCGTCATTGTTCAAAAATCTCACCTTTCCAAGCTCTGCTACAGATATACCTGATGCAAAGAGAGAACCGAATGGTGGGAGTGATACAAAAGAAAAGACACACAACATGACACACAACATGAAACCGTAACATACACGTCCCCGTCAACCTATATTCTTTGCGCTGATGGTGAAAAGTTCAGATGTTCCAGTACAATATCCCTTCCTCCAGAAGGATCGGGTGGATTCTATGTCTCCTTTTTTATCTCCCACGCCTGAAATATTAAATAGTTGTTCTAGAAGCATTCTCTCCTGACGTTTCGCCTGCATCTATGGCAAGCATCCTCAGAGGTTGGACTTCAACTCCCACCATTCCTAACAGCCTACCGGCTGTTAGGAATGGTGGGAGTTGAAGTCCAACCTCTGAGGATGCTTGCCATAGATGCAGGCGAAATGTCAGGAGAGAATGCTTCTAGAACATGCCTATATAGCCCGAAAAACCTGACATTTTCTCCTGACATTTCGCCCACATCTATGGCAGGCATCCTCCAAGGTTGTGAGGCCTGTTGGAAACTAGGCAAGTGGGATTTATGTTACAGAAGCATTCTCTCCTGACGTTTCACCCAAAGAAGGAAGCAACCAGCCTTTGGAGCTGCAGGGCAATTCAATGCTAATCAAGTTGGTCAAATGAAACATTCACGCTTGCCTCCAACAGACAAGAGTTCTTTCTCCCACCCTGGACATTATTCCACAGGGATGTATATAAACCCCACTTGCCTAGTTTCCAACAGACCTCACAACCTCTGAGGATGCCTGCCATAGATGTGGGTGAAACGTCAGGAGAGAATGCTTCTGGAACATGGCGAGACAGCATGGAAAACTCACAGCAACACAGTGATTCCAGCCATGAAAGCCTTCGACGAAAATAATAATAATAATAATAATAATAATAATAATAAAAGCCCCACTTGCCTAGTTTCCAACAGACCACTCAACCTCTGAGGATGCCTGCCATAGATGTGGGAGAAATGTCAGGAGAGAATGCTTCTAGAACATGGCCAGACAGCCGGGAAAACTCACAGAAACACAGTAATTCCAGCCATGAAAGCCTTCAACAATACAATACAATACAATACAATACAATACAATACAATACAATAATAATAATAATAATAAGCCCCACTTGCCTAGTTTCCAACAGACCACTCAACCTCTGAGGATGCCTGCCATAGATGTGGGAGAATTGTCAGGAGAGAATGCTTCTAGAACATGGCCAGACAGCCCGGAACACTCACAGTGATTCCAGCCATGAAAGCCTTCGACAATACAATAATAATAATATAAGCCCCACTTGCTTAGTTTCCAACAGACCACTCAACCTCTGAGGATGTCTGCCATAGATGTGGGTGAAACGTCAGGAGAGAGTGTTTCTGGAATATGGTTAGACAGCCCAGAAAATTCACAGCAACACAATGATTCCAGCCATGAAAACCTTCAACAATACAACAACAACAACAACAATATAAGCCCCACTTTCCAACTGACCTCACAACCTCTGAGGATGCCTGCCATAAATGTGGGTGAAATGTCAGGGGAGAATGCTTCCGGAACATGGCCAGACAGCCCGGAAAACTCACAGCAACACAGTGATTCCAGCCATGAAAGCCTTCAACAATACAATACAATAATAATAATAATAGCTCCCCTTGCCTAGTTTCCAACAGACTACTCAACCTCTGAAGATGCCTGCCATAGATGTGGGTGAAACATCAGGAGAGAATGCTTCTGGAACATGGCCAGACAGCCCGGAAAACTCACAGCAACACAGTGATTCCAGCCATGAAAACCTTCAACAATACAATAATAATAATAATAATAATAATAATAATAATAGTAATAATAATAATAATATAAGCCCCACTTGCCTAGTTTCCAACAGACCTCACAACCTCTGAGGATGCCTGCCATAGATGTGGGAGAAATGTCAGGAGAGTATGCTTCTACAACATGGCCAGACAGAACGGAAAACTCACCGCAACACAGTGATTCCAGCCATGAAAGCCTTCGATGATAATAATAATAATAATAATAATATAAGATCCACTTGCTTAGTTTCCAACAGACTACTCAACCTCTGAGGATGCCTGCCGTAGATGTGGGCGAAACATCAGGAGAGAGTGCTTCTAGGACATGGCTATATAGCCCAAAAAACCTACAACCCAGTTTCTTCCTCGCCATGCTGTTGCTCCTTTGTTTGGAAGGCAGAGAAGGGACCTTGCCAAACACACGGATGGCTGGGTCCTCCTCATGGCAGTGAGAACCCTCCAGCCAGGTGTGAATGTGTTTCTGTTGGTGCGTACGGACAACCTGCAGCCCTTGGCCTGGTTTCCAAAGCCTCCTGAAAGTGATCGGTTCAGACTTCTGTCAAGAGCAATTTGTCCCTTCCTCCCTCCCTCCTTCCGCACACAGCCCTTGCTGGAGAAAAGAAAAGAGGTGGAAAGAGAGGGAGGGAAGTGTCACAGAGAGTGGGAAGAAATAGCCATGTTCCAGAAGCATTCTCTCCTGACGTTTCACCCACATCTATGGCAGGCATTCTCAGAGGTTGCGAGTTCTGTTGGAAACTAGGAAAATGGGGTTTATATCTCTGTGGAATGATGTCCAGAGTGGGAGAAAGAACTCTTGTCTGTTTGAGGCAAGCGCGAATGCTGCAATTGACCAGCTTGATTAGCCTTGCAGCTTCAAAGGCTGGCTGCTTCCTACTTTGGGTGAAACGTCAGGAGAGAATGCTTCTGGAACATAGCCATACAGCCTGGAAAACCGACAGCAACCCAGTGATTCTGGCCATGAAAGCTTTTGACAACACATCGATCCAAGTCCTTAAGTGAATACAAGATGACAAAAGATAAGATATATCTCGCTACAACATAATTTTCAAAGTTTCAGAGTATACCTCAAACAGGGGAATTCCAGACAGGAAACAATCAGGGCCAGCTAATACCTCCCAACAAAGGATTTCCCCAGGCTAACACCTCCCAACAAAGGATTACCCCAGGCTAACACCTCCCAACAAAGGGTTACTCCAGGCTAACACCTTCCAACAAAGGATTACTCCAGGCAGGAATCAGCCAGGTTTTGAAGCTGCAAGGCTATTCAACGCTAACTAAGCTGGCCAATTGCAACATTCACACTTGCCTCCAACAGACAAGAGTTCTTTCTCTCACCCTGGACATTCCAGATATATAAACTTCACTTGTTTAGTTTCCAACAGATCTCAAAACCTCTGAGGATGCCTGCCATAGATGTGGGTGAAACGTCAGGAGAAAATGCTTCCGGAACATGGCCAGAAAGTCCGGAAAACTCACAGCAACCCAGTGATTCCGGCCATGAAAGCCTTCAACAACACAGAAAGAGGGATGCTTATCCCTACTGGCTGCATGAGAAGACACTTGTTTAGTTTCCAACGGATCTCACAACCTCTGAGGATGCCTGCCATAGATGTGGGTGAAACGTCAGGAGAAAATGCTTCTGGAGCATGGCCATAAAGTCCAAAAAAATTCACAGCAAACCAGTGATTCTGGCCATGAAAGCCTTCAACAACACAGAAAGAGGGATGCTTATCCCTACTGGCTGCATGAGAAGACACTTGTTTAGTTTCCAACAGATCTCACAACCTCTGAAGATGCCTGCCACAGATGTGGGTGAAACGTCAGGAGAAAATGCTTCCGGAACATGGCAAGAAAGTCCGGAAAACTCACAGCAACCCAGTGATTCCGGCCATGAAAACCTTCGACAACACAGAAAGAGGGATGCTTATCCCTACTGGCTGCATGAGAAGACACTCTGCACATGCTCAAAGGCATGGAATCTTTCTTTGATCCTTCAAACAACAGGAAAGGAGATTCCACCTGAACATTAGGAGATTCCACCTGTTCAGCAGTGGAACTCTCTGCCGCAGGGTGTGGCGGAGGCTCCTTCTTTGGAGGCCTTGAAACAGAGGCTGGGTGGCCATCTGTCGGGGGTGCTTTGAATAAGATTTTCCTGCTTCTTGGCAGAATAGGGTTGGACTGGATGGCCCACGAGGTCTCTCCCAACTCTCGGATTCTATGATTTTGAGCCCTAAGAGACCTTAAAAACATGGAAAGTGGCCTCACGAATTAAGGAACTGAGCTCCTGGTATCACCTTAAATTACCTTAGCAATCCTTCCTCATATTCACAACACGGCAGTCCCCAGGTTTACAATCTGAAAGGAAAGACGGAGGAAGAGGGAAAGGAAATAAATAATACCATCTTCCTCTTCCTTTCTCTGACCGTTGGGGTCTTTTCCAGCTCTATGTTTCTAAGGTTAATGCTGAAGTTGTCCCTTGTTCAACTAAACCACTGTGTTCCCCTTTCTCTTTCACCCCAAGAGGCGAATGTCTTCTTAAGCCAGGCCTAGAATAATCCTCAATTCTTTTGAGGTCATAATAAGCATGGCAACCAACTATAGCTTCCACCTGGACCACGACAAGCAGGGCAACCAACTATGGTTTCCATCTGGACCACAACAAGCATGGCTATCAACTATGGCTTCCATCTGGACTGCAACAAGCATGGCTATCAACTATGGCTTTTATCTGGACCACAGCAAGCATGGCTATCAACTATGGCTTCCATCTGGACTGCAACAAGCATGGCAATGAATTATGGCTTCTATCTGGACCACAACAAGCATGGCTATCAACTATGGTTTCCATCTGGACCACAACAAGCATGGCTACCAACTATGGCTTCCATCTGGACTGCAACAAGCATGGCAACCAACTATGGCTTCTATCTGGACCACAACAAGCATGGCTACCAACTATGGCTTCTATCTGGACCACAACAAGCATGGCTACCAACTATGGCTTCCATCTGGACCGCAACATATGCATGGCAACCAACTATGGCTTCCATCTGGACTGCAACATATGCATGGCAACCAACTATGGTTTCCACCTGGGCCACAACAAGCATGGCAACCAACTATGGCTTCCATCTGGACCACAACAAGCATGGCAACCAATTATGGTTTCCATCTGGACCACAGCAAGCATGTCTACCAATTATGGCTTTTATCTGGACCACAGCAAGCATGTCTACCAATTATGGTTGCCATCTGGACCACAACAAGCATGGCTACCAACTATGGTTTCCATCTGGACCACGACAAGCACGGCTACCAACTATGGCTTCATATGGACCACAACAAGCATAGGAATGGACTATGGCTTCCATCTGGAATAAACAAGCATGGCAATCAAGTATGGCTTCCATCTGAACCACGACAAGTATGGCAATCAACTATGGCCTCCCTCTAGATCACAACAAGCATAGCAACCAACTATGGCTTCCATCTGGACCACAACAAACATGGCTACCAACTATGGCTTCATATGGACAATAACAAGCATGGGAATAGACTATGGCTTCCATCTGGAATAAACAAGCATGGCAACCAACTAGGGCTTCCATCTGGACCACATCAAGCATGGCAATCGACTATGGCTTCCATCTGGATAACAACAAGCATGGCAAGCAACTATGGTTTCCACCTGGACCACGACAAGCATGGCAACCAACTATGGCTTCCATCTGGACCACAACAAGCATGGCAACCAATTATAGTTTCAATCTGAACCACAACAAGTATGGTTTTCATCTGGGCCACAACAAACATGGCTACCTACTATGGCTTCCATCTAGACCACAACATGTATGCCAATGAACTATGGCTTTCACCTGGACCACAACAAGCATGGTAATCAACTATGGCAGTGGTTCTCAACCTGTAGGTCTACAGTCCTTTTGGCCTACAACCAGCTGTTAGGATTTCTGGAAGCTGAAGATCAAAACATCTGGGAACCCACAGGTTGAGAACCACTGAACTATGGCTTCCATCTGGACCACAACAAGTATGGTAACGAAGTATGGCTTCCAACTGAACCACAACAAGCATGGCTACCAACTACGGCTTCTATCTGGACCACAACAAGCATGTCTACCAACTATGGCTTCCATCTGGTTGCACAGCAAGCATGGCAATGAATTATGGCTTCCATCTGGACCACAACAATCATGGCTACCAACTATGGCTTCTATCTAGACCACAACAAGTATGTCTATCAGTTATGGTTTCCATCTGAACCACAACAACTATGGCTTCTATCTGGACCACAACAAGTATGCTTATGGCTTCCATCTGGACCACAACAAGAATGGCAATCGGCTATGGCTTCAATCTGGACCACAACAAGCAAGGCAACCAACTATGGTTTTCATCTGGACCACAACAAACATGGCTACCAACTATGGCTTCTATCTGGACCACAACAAGCATGGCTACCAACTATAGCTTCCATCTGGACCACAACATGCATGGCTACCAACTATGGCTTCCATCTGGACCACAACAAGCATGGCTACCAACTATGGCTTCCATCTGGACCACAACAAGCATGGCTACCAACTATGGACTCCATCTGGACCACAACAAGCATGGCTAGCAACTATAGCTTCCATCTGGACCACAACATGCATGGCAACCAATTATAGTTTCAATCCGGACCACAACAAGCAAGGCAACCAACTATGGTTTTCATCTGGACCACAACAAACATGGCTACCAACTATGGCTTCCATCTGGACCACAACAAGTACGTCTACCAACTATGGCTTCCATCTGGACCACAAAAAGCATGGCTACCAACTATAGCTTCCATCTGAACCACAACATGCATGGCTAACAACTATGGCTTCTATCTGGACCACAGCAAGTATGTCTACCAACTATGGCTTCCATCTGGACCACAACAAGCATGGCAACCAACTATGGCTTCCATCTGGACCACAACAAGCATGGCAATGAAGTATGACTTCCATCTGGTTACACAACAAGCATGGCAATGAATTATGGCTTCCACCTGGACCACAACAACCATGGCTACCAACTATGGCTTCCATCTGGACCAGGCCTCTCTCCCTTCTTCTCCTATCCCTTTGGGACAACAATGTGACCGGGAAGGGTCTCTGAACCAGAATATATTATTCAAGATCATCCAATCCACCCAAGGAGAGCGAGATTCTGGAGACCAGGATCTGGCCTGTTTTGTTTCTCAGCTCCTCCTGCTTCCTAAGGAAGGCAACCAGCCCCAGAGAAGCCACAATCAGGGAGAGTGAGGCAGAGGCTCCTTCAGGCAACGGATTTTAAGGATCCGGATTAGCTGTTTAATCCGCTATGTTGTCTCTCTCTGGAGCCAAAGAAGGGAGAGAGATGATGCCTCCAGGGCTTTCTGCCCCAATCTTGGGCTCCTCCAGGGAAGGAAGGGAAGGAGTAGCTGGGGAAGCCCATCTCCTGGGGCCTGCCTACCATACCTTCTCCTACCTTGAGAAGGGAGGCTGTGGCTGACTCCCTTCTTCTCCTTCTTCTCCTCCTTCTTCTTCCTCCCTCTTGTCTCTCTCTGTCTCTTTCTCCTCCCAAAGGCCGAGGAAGCAGGGCCATCTGGCAACGCGGCAGCAGCCGAGAGTGAATGGGGGCGGAATCAAGGGGAGGGGGAGGCAGAATCCCTTCCTCCTCCTCCTCCTCTTCCTCCTCCATCCCTTCTTCCTCCCTCTCTCTCTCTCTCTTTCCCTCCCTCTTTCCCTCTCTGTCGCATTGAGAGGCCCCCTGAGCCGGGAAAGGAGACAATAGACGGGCCCTGCGTTCCCTCCTGGTTGCTTCTCTCCCTCCATCCTTCTATCCATCCTTTCTTCTTTCCTTTCATCCCTCCATCGTGGCTCTTTCACACTCACCTCGTTCGCCGCCTCCGCCTCCACCGTGCATCGCCCTTTGAGCTCCTCTCCGGCAGCGTCAGCATCGCAGGTGGCGCCGGGGAGGAGAGGAAGGGAGGAAGGAAGGAAGGGAGGAAAGAAGGAAGGAGGGAAGGAGAAAGAGAGAGAGAGAGAAAGGGAGGGAAGGAAGGGGAGCCTCCCCACTCTCTTGCACCCGCCCCCTTCCCTCTTCCCCTCCCTATCGCCTTCCTTTCCTCTTCCCCCTCCTTCTCCCCTTCTATCCTTCCCTTCCTCCCCTTTCTTTTTCCTCCTTCTCTCTCTTCCCCTTCCCTCCTTCTTGCTATCTTTCCTTCCTTTTCTTTCCCTCCTCCTTTCCTCCACCTTTGCCCCTTCCTTTCCTTTCTGTCCCCACTTCTTCTTCCTTCCTTCCCATTTCTTATTTCCTTCCCCTTCTTTTATCCTTCCACCTTCCCTCCTTCCCCTCCTCCTTCTTACTCTTTCCTTCCTTTTCTCCTTTTCTTTCCCTCCTCCTTCCCTCCTTCTTTGCCCCTTCTTTCCTTTCTGCCCCCTCTTCTTCTTCCTTCCCTCCCCTTTCTTATTTCCTCCCTCCTTCCCCTCCTCCTTCTTACTCTTTCCTTCCTTTTCTCCTTTTCTTTCCCTCCTCCTTCCCTCCTTCTTTGACCCTTCCTTTCCTTTCTGTCCCCACTCCTTCTTCCTTCCCTCCTCTTTCTTATTTCCTTCCTATCCTTCCCTCCTTCCCCTCCTCCTTACTCTTTCCTTCCTTTTCTCCTTTTATTTCCCTCCTTCTTTACCCCTTCCTTTCCTCTGTCCCCACTTCTTCTTCCTTCCCTCCCCTTTCTTATTTCCTCCTTCCCCTCCTCTTTCTTACTCTTTCCTTCCTTTTCTCCTTTTCTTTCCCTCCTCCTTCCCTCCTCCTTTGCCCTTTCCTTTCTTTTTCTGTCCCCACTTCTTCCTTCCTTCCCCTTTCTTATTTCCTCCCTCTTTCCTATCCTTCTACCTTCCCTCCTTCCCCTCTTCCTTCTTACTCTTTCCTTCCTTTTCTCTCCTTCCTTTTCTTTCCCCCCTCCTTCCCTCCCTCTTTGCTCCTTCCTTTCCTTTATGACCCCACTTCTTCTTCCTTCCCTCCCCTTTCTTATTTCCTCTTTCTTTCCTATCCTTCCCTCCTTCCCCCTCCTTCTTACTCTTTCCTTTCTTTTCTCCTTTTCTTCCCCCCCTCCTTCCCTCCCTCTTTGCCCCTTCCTTTCCTTTCTGCCCCCACTTCTTCTTCCTCCCCTTTCTTATTTCCTCCCTCCTTCGTATCCTTCCACCTTCACTCCTTCCCCTCCTCCTTCTTACTCTTTCCTTCCTTTTCTCTCCTTTTCTTTCCCTCCTCCTTCCCTCCTTCTTTGCCCTTTCCTTTCTTTTCTGTCCCCACTTCTTCTTCCTTCCTTCCCCTTTCTTATATCCTCCCTCTTTCCTATCCTTCTACCTTCCCTCCTTCCCCTCTTCCTTCTTACTCTTTCCTTTTCTCCTTTTCTTTCCCTCCTCCTTCCCCCCCACCCCTTTGCTCCTTCTTTTACTTTCTGCCCCCACTTCTTCTTCCTTCCTTCCCCTTTCTTATTTCCTCCCTCCTTCCTATCCTTCCGCCTTCCCTCCTTCCCCCTCCTTCTTACTCTTTCCTTCCTTTTCTCCTTTTCTTTCCCTCCTCCTTCCCTCCCTCTTTGCCCCTTCCTTTCCTTTCTGCCCCCACTTCTTTTTCCTTCCTTCCTTCCTTCCTTCCTTCCTTCCTTCCTTCCCTATTTCCTCCCTCCTTCCTTCCACCTTCCTTCCTTCCCCCCTGCTTCTTGTTCTTTCCTTCCTTTTCTCCTTTTCTTTCCCTCCCCCTTAACTCCCTCTTTTCCCCTTCCTTTACCCTCTCCTTCCTTTCCTTTCTGCCCCCACTTTTTCTTCCTTTCCTTTCCCTTTTCTATTTATTCCCTCTTTCCTTTCCTTCCCCTCCTTACCTACCCCTTTCCTTTTCTTCCTTCCTCTTTTCCCCTTCCTTTCTTCCATTCTTCCCTTCCTTTCTTCCCTCCCTCCTACCCTCTCTCCCTTCTACCCCAACTTCTTCTTCCTTCCTTTCCTTCCCCTTTCCTATTTCCTCCCTCCGGCCTTTCCTTCCCATCCTCCTATCCTTCTTTTTCCTTCTACCTTTCCTTCCTTCCTCCCTTCCATCCTCCCCATTTCTTCCCTCCTTCTTAGTACATTTCCTCCCTTTTCTCCTTTTCTTTCTCTCCTCTTTCCCTCCCACCTTTCCTCCCTCTCTCCTTTCCCCTTCCTATAATAATAATAATAATAATAATAATAATAATAATAATAATAGAAGCAACTGAAGAAGCTGACACAATATGAGGATTTAAAGATCAAACTGCAAAGACTGTGGCACAAGCCAGTAAAAGGGGTCCCAGTGGTGATTGGCACACTGGGTGCAGTGTCTCAAGACCTTGACCTGCACTTAAACACAATTGGCGCTGACAAAATTACCAGCTGCCAGCTGCAGAAGGCCACCTTACTGGGATCTGCACGCAGATTACCAACAACAAAAATTACAACAAGGAATTAAGCATCAAAATAATATCAAAAATAGAAGCAATCCATTAACGCATAAAAGCTAACACATAAATAAGCATTATTATGAGACATTAAGTTAAACATGGCTGACAACAGTGTTACATTTAAGTCGCATCATTACAGTCATCTAATACACTGTTCAGAATCTTGAAAGAGAGTGTGCTGTCAGGGTGATGCCATATGCCAGCAAATATGGAAAACACAGGAATGGCCATCAGACTGGAAAAAAATCAACTTCTATCCTCATCCCAAAAAAGGGAAATGCGAAAGACTGCTCAAACTTCCATACAGGTGCCATTATTTCTCATGCCAGTAAGGGAATGCTCAAGATCCTGCAAGGAAGACTCCAGCAAGACATGGAGAGAGAGTTGCCAGATGGACAAGCTGGGTTTAGAAAAGGCAGCGGGATGAGAGACCACATTGCCAACATCCGGATGCTGGAGAATGGAGAAAGGCAGGGAGTTTCAGAAAAACATCTATTTCTGTTTTACTGACTATTCTAAAGCCTTGGACTGTGTGGATCATAATAAATGGTGGCAAGTTCTTGGTTGTCTGGGCATACCAAATCTCCTTGTCTCTCTCCTGAGGAATCTGAATAAGGACCAAGTAACAACAATAAGAACTGACCATGGTTCAAGATTGGGAAAGGCATATGGCAGGGTTGTATCCTCTCTCCCAACCTATTCAACTTGTATGAAGAACACACCATGCAATGTGTGGGGCTGGATGAATGCAAGGCTGGGGTGAAAATTGCTGGAAGAAACATTAACAACCTCAGATATGCAGATGACACCACTCTGATGGCCAAAAGCGAGGAGGAGCTGAGGAGCCTTCTAATCAAGGTGAAAGAAGAAAGCGCAAAAGCTGGGTTGCAGCCAAACATTAAAAAACCCAAGATTATGGCAACAAGAATGATTGACAACTGGGAAATAGAGGGAGAAAACGTGGAGGCCACGACAGGGTTTGTATTTCTAGGTGCAAAGATGACTGCAGACGCAGACTGCAGCCAGGAAATCAGGAGACGCTTCCTTCTTGGGAGGAGAGCAAGGACCAATCTCGATAAAATAGTGAAGAGTAGAGACATCAGACTGGCAACAAAGATCCATTGCCTAGTCCAAGCCATGGTATTCCCTGTAGTCACCTACGGATGTGAGAGCTGGACCTTAGGGAAGGCTGAGCGAAGGAAGAGAGATGCTTCTGAACTGTGGTGTTGGAGGAAAGTGCTGAGAGTGCCTTGGACTGCGAGAAGATCCAACCAGGAAATAAAGCCCGACTGCTCACTGGAGGGAAGAATAGTAGAGGCCAAGATGGAGTCCTTTGGCCACACCATGAGAAGGAAAGGAAAGCTTAGAGAAGACAATGATGCTGGGGAAAATGGAAGGAAAAATGCCAGGGTGGGGACTTGCCTAATCTCTCTGGGGAGCGCATTCCAGAGCTGAGGGGCCATCACAGAAAAGGCCCTTTCCCTCGTCCTCGCAAGTCGCACTTGCGATGAGGGCAGGAACGAGAGAAGGGCCTCCCCAGATGAATGAAGAGATTGTGTAGGTTCATATACAGAAATGCGGTCACGCAGGTAGGCGGGTCCCAAACTGTTCAGGGCTTTGTAGGTAAGAACCTGCACCTTGAATTGGGACCGGAAAATGAACGGCAGCCAGTGGAGCTCCTTAAACATATGTAACATTTAACATATGTAACATACGTCACATTTGCCAGTCAATCCATGTTTGTTTGTTTTAAAAGGTGCATTTGTGTGTTGTAGGTTTTTCCGGGCTATATGGCCATGTTCTGGAGGCAATTTTTCTCCTGACGTTTCGGCTGCATCTATGGCAAGCATCCTCAGAGGTAATGAGGTCTGTTGGAACTAGGAAAATGGGTTTATATATCTGTGGAATGACCAGGGTGAGACAAAGGACTTTTGTCTGTTGGAGCTAGGTGTGAATGTTTCAGCTGACCACCTTGATTAGCATTTAATGGCTTGGAAGTGCCTGGGGGGATTCTTTTGTTGAGAGTGATTTGATGTGCCTGATTGTTTCCCCTCTGTTGTTTTGCTGTTGTAATTTTTGAGTTTTTTAATACTGGTAGCCAGATTTTGTTCATTTTCATGGTTTCCTCCTTTCTGTTGAAATTGTCCACATGCTTGTGGATTTCAATGGCTTCTCTGTGTAGTCTGACATGGTGGTTGTGAGAGTGGTCCAGCACTTCTGTGTTCTTAAGTTTTTTAAATTCTTGTGTGTTATTGTCTACCTGTGAGTTATATTGACTGTATTGTTTATTGCTTGTTGTTTTTATTATTGCTTGTTGTTTTTGAGGTGCTGTTGGGCTTGGCCTCATGTAAGCCGCTCCGAGTCCCTTGGGGAGATGGTGGCGGGGTATAAATAAAGTTTTATTATTTATTATTATTATGAGGGGAGAGAGAAAAGTGGAGCAGCCACAACAGTGTGACCAAAAATAACATGAAGGACTGGGAATGCGGGACAGATACCTTACAGCGAGGCGACAGGAGGGAATGTGTGGCTGCTTATGCTGATCTCACTGCGATGTGTGCGGTGGCGTTAGCAGGGTCACTGCCGACTGGGAACAGGCCCAGCTCCCTCCGTCGTTCCTCATCAGGCTTGGTTTCCCGGCCTTTGATCGTCTTGGGTCGCCCTTCTCTGGACCCGTTCCAGCTTCTCAATATCTTCTTTGTTGTGGCGCCCAGAACCGGAAACAAGACTCCGCGCGAAGCCTGATAAAAGCGGAATAGAGTGGCACTATTGCTTTCCTTGATATTAGCTTATTGGGTTGCAGTCTTACACTGTTGACTCATGTTGAGCTCATGATCTGTTAAGACTGCTAGAGCCCTTCTGCACGCATTCACACTAAGCCAGGAGCCGGCCATTCTATGGCGGTGCATTTGCATTTATCCTGCAGCACCTTTTGTGCATCCCTGCTCAAGTTTGCTTGGTTGTTTTTGGCCCAGTTCTCCAAAACTGTTTGATAACACTGAAAGAAAAGAGAAAGACCGTTTTCAAGGGGGATGAGCACCAACCAAGGAGCCCGCAGCCCCGAATTTGTGATAATAATGGGGTCACTTCAAAGTGTTTCATTCCTAGTGGGTCACCGGAAGCCAAATCCGAGAAGCATGTGATGGCAAGAGATCACAACGCAGGGGAAGGGTTTAATCTTATCCACCAGCAGCTTCAAAAAGGGTTAGAGAAATCACATTAGCCTCTTCCTCATTTAATAATAATAATAATAATAATAATAATAATAATAATAATAATAATATTTTATTTATACCCCGCCACCATCTCCCCAAGATGCTGCTCCTGCATACATCTTTCTTGCTTTTTTATGTTTGGACATATCTCCAAAACAATGGCCAACAATGTTCTACGACGAGTAATGCCTCCACCTTTGTTACTTGGGTTTGGATGGGAATATTTTAATAAATCGAACGTAGAAATAATCCTTAGAATGTGCTCTTTAATGACCACTATTCACGTTTTCACATAATCACCAGACAACTGGATACATTTCCGCCAACTTTTCCACATCATCACCAGACAACTGGATACATTTCTCCCAACAATGAACAACCACTATTCACTTTTCCACATCATCACCAGACAACTGGATACATTTCTGCCAACTTTTCCACATCATCACCAGACAACTGGATACATTTCTCCCAACAATGAACAACCACTATTCACTTTTCCACATCATCACCAGACAACTGGATACATTTCTGCCAACTTTTCCACATCATCACCAGACAACTGGATACATTTCTGCCAACAATGAACAACCACTATTCACTTTTCCACATCATCACCAGACAACTGGATACATTTCCGCCAACTTTTCCACACAGTCACCAGACAACTGGATACATTTCTGCCAACAATGAACAACCACTATTCACTTTTCCACATCATCACCAGACAACTGGATACATTTCCGCCAACTTTTCCACACAGTCACCAGATAACGGGATACATTTCCTCCAACTTTTCCACATAACTACCAGACAGCTGGATACATTTCTGCCAACAATGAACAACCATTATTCACTTTTCCACATCATCACCACATAACGGGATACATTTCCGCCAACTTTTCCACATAATCACCAGACAACTGGATACATTTCTGCCAACTTTTCCACATCATCACCAGACAACTGGATACATTTCCGCCAACTTTTCCACACAATCACCAGACAACTGGATACATTTCTGCCAGCAATGAACAACCACTATTCACTTTTCCACATCATCACCAGACAACTGGATACATTTCTGCCAACTTTTCCACATCATCACCACACAACTGGATACATTTCTGCCAACTTTTCCGCATCATCACCAGACAACTGGATACATTTCTGCCAACAATGAACAACCACTATTCACTTTTCCACATCATCACCAGACAACTGGATACATTTCCCCCAACTTTTCCACATCATCACAGACAACTGGATACATTTCTGCCAGCAATGAACAACCACTATTCACTTTTCCACATCATCACCAGACAACTGGATACATTTCCGCCAACTTTTCCACACAGTCACCAGATAACGGGATACATTTCCTCCAACTTTTCCACATAACTACCAGACAGCTGGATACATTTCTGCCAACAATGAACAACCATTATTCACTTTTCCACATCATCACCACATAACGGGATACATTTCCGCCAACTTTTCCACATAATCACCAGACAACTGGATACATTTCTGCCAACTTTTCCACATCATCACCAGACAACTGGATACATTTCCGCCAACTTTTCCACACAATCACCAGACAACTGGATACATTTCTGCCAGCAATGAACAACCACTATTCACTTTTCCACATCATCACCAGACAACTGGATACATTTCTGCCAACTTTTCCACATCATCACCACACAACTGGATACATTTCTGCCAACTTTTCCGCATCATCACCAGACAACTGGATACATTTCTGCCAACAATGAACAACCACTATTCACTTTTCCACATCATCACCAGACAACTGGATACATTTCCCCCAACTTTTCCACATCATCACAGACAACTGGATACATTTCTGCCAGCAATGAACAACCACTATTCACTTTTCCACATCATCACCAGACAACTGGATACATTTCTGCCAACTTTTCCACATCATCACAGACAACTGGATACATTTCTGCCAATTTTTCCACATAATCACCAGACAACTGGATACATTTCTGCCAGCAATGAACAACCACTATTCACTTTTCCACATCATCACCAGACAACTGGATACATTTCTGCCAACTTTTCCACATCATCACCAGACAACTGGATACATTTCCGCCAACTTTTCCACACAATCACCAGACAACTGGATACATTTCTGCCAGCAATGAACAACCACTATTCACTTTTCCACATCATCACCAGATAACAGGATAAATTTCCACCAACTTTTCCACCTCATCACCAGATAACGGGATACATTTCCGCCAACTTTTCCACATAATTACCAGACAGCTGGATACATTTCTGCCAACAATAAACAACCATTATTCACTTTTCCACATCATCACCAGATAACGGGATACATTTCCGCCAACATTTCCACATCATCACCAGACAACTGGATACATTTCCGCCAACTTTTCCACACAATCACCAGACAACTGGATACATTTCTACCAGCAATGAACAACCACTATTCACTTTTCCACATCATCACCAGACAACTGGATACATTTCTGCCAACTTTTCCACTTCATCACCAGACAACTGGATACATTTCCACCAACTTTTCCACATAATCACCAGACAACTGGATACATTTCTGCCAACAATGAACAACCACTATTCACTTTTCCACATCATCACCAGACAACTGGATACATTTCCGCCAACTTTTCCACATAATCACCAGACAACTGGATACATTTCTGCCAACTTTTCCACACAATCACCAGACAACTGGATACATTTCTGCCAATTTTTCCACATAATCACCAGACAACTGGATACATTTCTGCCAATAATCAAAAGGTTTTTTGAAGCCGTCACAGAAGAAGTCAACACTCTGTTTCCGCAACCAGCGTCTCACAGGTCTCTCATCCTGGGTACCCATCGTGCACAGACCTTCCGATAGCCAAGCAAAGCAATAACCCACATGTTCTTGTGAAATGCCGATTATGCTTGAAATTTCTGAGTGATATGACGATCGTCCTGAATCAATCTGTCAATCTTCTGCTTGTGAAACTCGGTGGTTGCTGTCACAGGACGTCCAACTCTTTGTTTTTTATGCAAGTCAGACGTTCCCACCTCAACATCTTTAAACTTAGTCGCCCAACGGTGCACAGTACTCACATCAACACAATCACCACAAACAGCTTGAATTCTCTGATGAATCTCCTTTGGGGTGACACCTTCTGCTGTCCAGAATTCAATGACTGCACATTGCTTAAGTCGCATTGACCGACTATCTGCGCTGGGTTCCATACTTTGCACTATAACAACACAACCGTTCCATGTTAAGGCTTCCTGCCAAAATGGAATTGAAGAGAGGGGCCCAGAGAAGTTTTTCTCTAGGGAGTTTTGTTCAGAGGATGAACTGCCAGGTCCAGTGAACAAAAATACACCCTGCAAATCAGATATTTACGTTACGATTCATACCAGTAACAAGATGACATTTATGAAATAGCAACGAAAATAATGTTATGGTTGTGGGTCAGCACAACATTAGGAAGGTTGAGAAACACTGGTATAAAAGGATGTGGATGATCTGAACAGAATAGGGTCATCAACTCTTTCACTGAGCCATAGAACAGCTTCTGCATTTCAGTTGCCGCACATACACACATACAAAAAAAAGGAGAAAGCAAGAAGTTCATCAATTATTTAGATAATATCGTGTAGCTGAATCATAAAGGCTGCTGGCAAGGCGTTGCCTCGCTGAAGGAATGCCTGCCACTACTTGCAATCTCTCAATCACCTTGCTCCTATGTCCACTTTGCGGTTCCTTCCTACCATTGCAGAAACTATATCAATGTCACGCCACACAACAATCCTGTCCAACACCTCCGTAAAAGACAACTAGTGGGTTGTTGTAGGTTTTTTCGGGCTATATGGTTATATTCTAGAGGCATTCTCTCCTGAAGTTTCACCTGCATCTATGGCAAGCATCCTCAGAGGTTGTGAGGTTTGTTGGAACTAGGAAAATTGGGTTGATATATCTGTGGAATGACCTGGGTGGGACAAAGAACTCTTGTCTGTTGGAGCTAGGTGTGAATGTTTCAGCTGACCACCTTGATTAGCATTTGATGGCCTGGCAGTTTTTTGGTGTGGCTTGTTAGTGCCTGGGGAAATCTTTTGTTGAGAGGTGATTAGCTGTCCCTGATTGTTTCCACACCCAAACACGAATCATGAAACATGAAAGTCTCTGGTTGACTACTTCAACCAGAGAAATCAGCTATCGCAGAGCACCTGATGAACCAGCCTGGACACAGCATATTATTTGAGAACACAGAAATGCTGGACCACACCAACAACCACCATGTCAGACTACACAGAGAAGCCACTGAAATACACAATTATGTGGACAATTTCAACAGAAAGGAGGAAACCATGAAAATGAACAAAATCTGGCTACCAGTATTAAAAAACTCTAATATTACAACAGCACAACAACAGAGAGGAAACAAACAAGGACATCTAATCACTTCTCAACAAAAGTTTTCTCCAGGCACTGTCAGGCCATCAAATGCTAATCAATGTGGTCAGTTGAAACATTCACACCTAGCTCCAGCAGACAAGAGTTCTTTGTCTCACCCTGGTCATTCCACAGATATATAAACCCTTTTTCCTAGTTCCAACAGACCTCACAACCTCTGAGGATGGCTACCAGTATTAAAAAACTCTAAAATTACAACAGCAAAACAACAGAGAGGAAACAATCAGGGACAGCTAATCACCTCTCAAGAAAAGATTGCAGCAGGAACTTACAAGCCACACCAAAAAACTGCCAGGCTATCAAATGCTAATCAAGGTGGTCAGTTTAAACATTCACACCTAGCTCCAACAGACAAGAGTCCTTTGTCCCACCCTGGTCATTCCACAGATATATCAACCCAATTTTCCTAGTTCCAACAAACCTTACAACCTCTGAGGATGCTTGCCATAGATGCAGGTGAAACTTCAGGAGAGAATGCCTCAAGAACATGGCCATATAGCCCGAAAAAACCTGCTTTCAAGCTAATCTGACCTGCAGCAAGGAGTTCCTCAGTTCTCCACTGCCCACTTGGGCCAGCTTCCCGGGAACATGGCTTCAGATTCAATCAAGAATCACTCAGTTTGCTTCACTTTCTTCCCCTTGCCTAACATTGTAGCAAATCCCCCAAATAAAGTATCAATTAATTGTAACTTTTTTCTCTATAGTGTTACTTTGTGTCTTTCATTGCCTCTGACCTCTCTTTGCATGAACCTCTCCTCTCCTCTGGAAGACGGCTGCTGGCCCACTCAGGATGCGATTTTTGCTTCCCGGGGAGGCCGAAACTGCGCTCCTTTGAACTGCGGATACGGAAACCCATCGGGTCCCCGTATCCACGAGTCGACGGACCGCTTCGAAATTGGTGTCATTCTTCTCCTGGGAGAATTCTAAGACTAATGGCTATCTCACTTTCACTCCGCGGTCTCCGTATCCGCGAGTCGACGGATCGCTTCGAAATTGGTGTCATTCTTCTCCTGGGAGAATTCTAAGACTAATGGCTATCTCACTTTCACTCCGCGGTCTCCGTATCCGCGAGTCGACGGATCGCTTCGAAATTGGTGTCATTCTTCTCCTGGGAGAATTCTAAGACTAAAGGCTATCTCACTTTCACTCCACGGTCTCCGTATCCGCGAGTCGATGGATCGCTTCGAAATTGGTGTCTTTCTTCTCCTGGGAGAATTTTAAGACTAATGGCTATCTCACTTTCACTCCGCTGAGCCCTCTGCCCCAGGAATAACCATTTTTGTCTCAAAAACCCTCAACATGGAGCCCAGCTGGCTCCCCGATGACACCACATTGCTGCCACCATTTCGTGGATGCCCAGAGAGCCTGTCAATCCGGGGAAACTGTCGTGGTCACCCTTGGGATCCCTGAGATGTTGGCGGGCCGTCTTCTTTGTCTCGCCAGGGCCACGGACTCTCATTGGTGAGTCTGATTGGTCTTCGCCTCCTGGCAAAGACCCCTAAATTCTTGCTCGATATCAATTCCACAGATATAAAAAACCCAATTTTCCTCGTTCGAATAGACCTCACAACCTCTGAGGATGCTTGCCATAGATGCAGGTGAAACATCAGGAGAGAATGCTTCTAGAACATAGCCATATAGCCCGAAAAAACCTACAACAACAACAACCCAGTGATTCCGGCCTTGAAAGCCTTCGACAATACAAAGACAACTAGTTTTCCTCCATTAAAAGATAAACTTTAATGAGCTAATAGTAGTCTTGATGGGTGGACATTGAGATGGAAGGGCAACAAATGTGGAGGACATTGAACGGCTGTTACAAAGGCATGTTGTTGTAAGGTTGTTCAGTGGTAACATAGATTTAGGGAAGAGAGTTTTATTAATTTTGGGGCATTGATCAAACGACAATTCATCCTCTCCAATCATTTAAACAATGCAAAGTGGCAAGAAGAGTAGTGGATAGTCTATGGGATGTGGTAGAAGCAGGATAGGACTAGTAGAGCAATGTTGAATGTTGGCCTCAGCAGGAGGGTCCATCCCGGAAAGGGAAAAGTGGGGCCTTCTCTGGGTGGAAATTCCCTTGGAGTATTTAGAGGCAGACCTCCCATCCTGCTTCTAATACTTGGTGGTGAAGGACTGGAACTCTAGAGAAGAGATCTCCTGCTCGTTGGAGAACACGGCCCGGTCAATGCGTGACATGGGGCTCCCCACCGTGCGCAGCCAGTTCTTCCTGGGGAGGGAAAGGGGAGAAGAAGCACAAATCAGCAGGCTGCTCTGCTCTCCTTCCCAAACCAGCTTGGATCCAGGCTGTTTGTAGACTACAAAAGCTGTCAAGTCACAGAGGCATGGGCCAACTTCGGCCCTCCAGCTGTTTTGGACTTCAACTCCCACATGCTTCCCTGCTATTCTACCTTGGTTAGACCATGCCTGGAATACTGTGTCCATTTCTGGGCACCACAATTGATGAGAGATATTGACAAGCTGGAATGTGTCCAGAGAAGGGCGACTAAAATGATCAAAGGTCGGGAGAACAAACCCTATGAGGAGCGGCTTAAAGAGCTGGGCATGTTTAGCCTGAAGAAGAGAAGGCTGAGAGGAGACATGTATAAATATGTGAGAGGAAGTCCTAGAGAGGAGGGAGCAAGCTTGTTTTCTGCTGCCTTGGAGACTAGGATGCAATGGAAAAATGGCTTCAAACTACAAGAAGGCAGATTCCATCTGAACATTAGGAAGAACTTCCTGACTGTGAGAGCCGTTCAGCAGTGGAACTCTCTCCCAGAGTGTGATGGAGGCTCCTTCTGTGGAGGCTTTTAGACAGAGACTGGATGGCCATCTGTCGGGGGTGATTTGAATGCGATTTTCCTGCTTCTTGGCAGAATGGGCTTGGACTGGATGGTCAATGAGGTCTCTTTCAACTCTATGATTCTACTAGGATAGGCATGGGCCAACTTCGGCCCTCCAGGTGTTTTCGACTTTGACTCCCACAATTCCTAACAGACAACTCCCACAATCCCTAATCAGCTTGGATCCAGGCTGTTCATAGACTACAAAAGCTGTCAAGTCATAAAGACTAATTCAGGCATGGGCCAACTTCAACCCTCTAAGTGTTTTGGACTTCAACTCCCACCATTCCTAACAGCCAGTAGGCTGCTAGGAATTGTAGTAGTTGAAGTCCAAAACACCTGGAGGGCCAAAGTCTGCCCAAAACAGTGAGCCATGACAAAGGAAATAATCTTGAGAGGAAGGGAAAAAAAAATTACACCGGGTAGCCTAGTTTCCATTTACAACAGCAGGAATCTATATAAATAAAAATGTAATGTTCGTTTGTGGGATTAACATAACTCAGAAACCACTGGTCGAATTGACACGAAATTTTGACACAATACATCTAACAATCCAAGGAGTGTCCATCACCCCTAAAACACACACAAACTGTGACCCCCCAGCAGAACAGACTTAAAAAAACTCCAAAATACACCATATATTCATATATACATACACTCATAACCGTCCAACAAGTGTCCATCACCCCTAACAACACACAATCCCCTCCCCAGCAGAACAGGCTTCAAAACCCCAAAATACACCATATATACATATATACATACACTCATATACATGTCATATACACATACACACATTCATACACACGTGTATATATATATGCACATGTACACACACATACATCTATGTCAGGGCTGATAGCTGGATGGCATGAGTGCGTGATCATGACAAAGCTCATAAGTATTTCTCAGCAGTAGGACCCTCACCCTCACCTTCCTCTGAAGCCGAGAGAGTGTGACTTGCTTAAGGTCACCCAATGGGTTTGCGTGACTGAGCAGGGATTCAAACTCTAGTCTACATAATGCGCTTATTTGTTTTTTCATGTCGGGAACGATTTGAGAAACTGCAAGTCTCTTCTGGTGTGAGAGAATCGGCTGTCTGCAAGGATGCTGCCCACGGGACGCCTGGATGTTTGATGCTTTACCATCCTTGTGGGAGGCTTCTCTCATGTCCCCACATGGGGAGTTGGAGCTGACAAAGGGAGCTCAACTTGCTCTCCCCAGATTTGAACCGCTGACCTATTGGTCAGCCGTCCTGCTGGCAAAAGGATTTAACCTATTGTGCCACCGGGAATGTGCAATTCAATGCTGAAACCATCACATCATGTTGGCTATTATACGAGGGTTGAATGAAAAAAAATGCCTCCACCTTCGTGACTCCTCAACAGATGGCAGTACTGGTATGTGGCAGGTACTGGCTTGTTCAGTAGACTCCCTTCTACAGTTCCATTTTGGCGGGAAATCTTGGCATTGAACGGTTGTACTGTTAAAGTGTGAAGTATGGAAGCCTGCACAGACAGTCGGTCAATGCGACTTAAGCAACGTATGCAGCAGGTACTGGCTTGTTCAGTAGACTCTCCTCTACAATTCCATTTTTGCAGGAAGCCTTAGCATTGAACGGTTGTGTTGTTAAAGTTCAAAGTATGGAACTCTGCGCAGACGGTCAATCGATGCGACTTAAGCAACGTGCAGTCATTGAATTCTTGACAGCAGAAGGTGTCACCCCAAAGGAGATTCATCAGAGAATTTAAGCTGTTTGTGGTGATTGTGTTGATGTGAGTGCTGCGCGTCGTTGGGTGAGTAAGTTTAAAGATGTTGACGTGGGAACATCTGACTTGCGTGACAAATAAAGAGTTGGATGTCCTGTGACAGCAACCACTGAGTTTCACAAGCAAAAGGTTGACAGATTGATTCAGGACGATCATAGTATCACTGAGAGAAATTTCAAGCATAATCGGCTTTTCACAAGAATGTGTGGGTCACACTATTGCTTTGCTTGGCTATCGGAAGATCTGTGCACGACGGGTACCCAGGATGAGACGACTGTGAGACGCTAGTTGCGGAAACAGTGTATCGACTTCTTCTGTGACGGCTTCAGAAAACTTGTTCATTGTTGGCAGAAATGTATCCAATTGTCTGGTGATTGTGTGGAAAAGTGAATACTGGTAGTCAGGGCCGTAGCCAGAAATTTTTTTGGGGGAGGGTTGAAAATTTCAGGGGGGGGGGTGAACATTTCGGGGGGGGGGGGTAGGTCACGCTGAAGCAAAGAGCACACAGGGGGCAGAGCAGCCTTCAATAGCCTGCAGCTCCGTCCCTGTCAACCACCTCCACCAAGTCTGGCCTCCTTAATGAGAGCATTCAACACTTGCTACATCGGCTATTGACAAGTAATGTGAATAAATGGTCAATATTTGCTTGAGATAGTGCTTGCAGTTCTGGAGGGACTCTTAATTTTTTGCGTCTCATAGACTTTCCATGAGGATTTGGTTAACCAGTTAAAATTCATGAGTAAACCAGGTTTTTTTTTAACCTGAAAATGTTTTTTTGGGGGGGAGGAGAGGTTGAACCCCTAACACCCCCCCCCCCCCCCCCGGTTACAGGCCTGCTGGTAGTGAAAGAGGACTATTCTAAGGACTATTTCTGCGTTCGGTTTATTAAAATATTCCCATCCAAACCCAAGTAATGAAGCTGGAGGCATTACTTTTCATTCAACCCTCGTAGCATTACTATGAATAATAAGGCCCCCCTGGATGGCACAGCGGGTTAAACTGCTGAGCTGCTGAACTTCCAATCTAGGGAGCAGGGTGAGCTCCCACTGTTTGCCCCAGCTTCTGCCAACCTAGCAGTTCAAAAACATGCAAATGTGAATCGAACAATAGGTACGGCTTCTGCGGGAACGTAACATCGCTCCATGAAGTCATGCTGGCCACATGACCTTGGAGGTGTCTACGGACAACGCCGGCTCTTCGGCTTAGAAATGGAGATGAGCACCAACCCCCGGAGACAGACACGAATAGACTTAATGACCTTTACTATATGAATAATAATATGCCCTACTAATGCATTACTTAATCCACATGACAATAATGTATTTGATGATTTTGCATTTTAACACAACAACAAAAGCCAGTATTATCGTGTTGGATTAGGACTGGGGAGACAAAGGTTTAAATGCCATGTATTTGTCCCTGAAGGAGCTCAGTGGCTGACCTTAATAAATGAAATGGAGATGGGAAATGGTGCAAAGCACATGCAATTTAAATAGACAACCCCCAGAGAGACAGCTCTGTCAATTTAGAGAGGCGGTAAAAGCATCAAGACACGGATAACAGATAATACTAATCCAGATCATTCCAGATGCCCATAGTCTGCAAATCAGAAACATAAAGAAAATATTGAAATATCCAGAGCTCGTGAATGAAACTTTCCTTATAGCAGGCAAGGGAAAACTTTGCCCCTCTGCGTATTTTGAACCTCAACTCCCACAATTCCTAACAGCAAGTAGGCTGGCTTGCTGTGAGTTTTCCAGGCTGTCTGGCCATGTTCCAGAAGCATTCTCTCTTGATATTTCGCCCACATCTATGGCAGGTTGTGAGGTCTGTTGGAAACTAGGCAAGTGAGGTTTATATGTCTATAGAAGAATGTCCAGAGTGGGAGAAAGGACTCTTGTCTGTTGGAGGCAAGTGTATTACCATTATACCATTATACCATTATATTACATGTAATATTTATATTACATGTAATTTTACTCATAATATTACATTATACCATTATACTGTAATATTATGAGTAAAATTACATGTAATATAAATATATAATTATAATATCATATTACTATTATTAGTATTATATTGCACTATATTATAATATTATAAATTCCCTGCCACGCGTTGCTGTGGCCCAGTCTGGTGATTTGGAAAATAAAGTAATTACAAAGCGTTGGTTTCGAATATATGTAACTTCTTTATGTTTGAGGGTAAACAGTATTTTTTGCTGTTTCTTTGTCAGTGTTGATGTGGAGAGTGTCTGGTTTGCCCATCCTGGAAAATGCAAGATATAATTGTCTTTCTTTAGGGGTTTCTTTCAAATCTATGACACTATATCTCTCTGTGTGAATCATATATATCTATGGCTGGATGGCTCTTTGTCAGGAGGGCTTTGATTATGTTTTCTTGCCCTGGTGAAGGGAGTTGGATTGGATGGCCTTAAGTATGAGGGTTCTCCGTGGGAAGTTTGCCCCAATTCTGTCATTGGTGGGGTTCGGAATGCTCTTTGATTCTAGGTGAACTATAAATCCCAGTAACTACAAATGTCAAGGTTTATTTCCCCCAGACTCCATCTGTGTTCATATTTGGGCATATGGAATATTCGTGCCAAGTTTGGTCCAGATCCATCATTGTTTGAGTCCACATTGATCTCTGGATATAGGTGAACTACAACTCCAAAACCAAAGGACACTGCCCACCAAACCCTTCCAGTATTTTCTGTTGGTCATGGGAGAACTGTGTGCCAAGTTTGGTTCAATTCCATCATTGGTGGAGTTCAGAATGCTCTTTGATTGCAGGTGAACTATAAATCCCAGCAACTACAACTCCCAAATGACAAAATCAATTTTTTTGAGTGAAGGACATACATTGGGTTGTTAGGTGTATTGTGTCCAAATCTGGTGTCAATTCGTCCAGTGGTTTTTGAGACATATTAATCCCACAAACGAACATTACATTTTATTTATATAGATTAGCATAGTACAATATCAGCATTAAATATTACTATATTGTACTACACCATTATCTTGTAATATTATTAGCAATATTACATGTAATATAAATATATAATTATAATCTCATATTACTATTATTAGTATTGTATTGCATTACATTATAATTTTATAAATAAATATTAATATTATAAATATTATAAATATTATTGGGTTGTTGTAGGTTTTTTCGGGCTATATGGCCATGGTCTAGACTAGAGGCATTTTCTCCTGACGTTTCACCTGCATCTATGGCAAGCATCCTCAGAGGTAGTGAGGTCACTTCTGAGAATGCTTGCCATAGATGCAGGCGAAATGTCAGGAGAAAATGCCTCTAGACCATGGCCATATAGCCCGAAAAAACCTACAACAACCCAGTGATTCCGGCCATGAAAGCCTTCGACAATACATAAATATTATTAGTAGTATTATATTGTATTACATTAATAATTGTAAATAATCTGGCTGCCACTCTTTGCACTATCTGCAGTTTCCGAGTCATCTTCAAAGGCAGCCCCACATAGAGTGCATTACAGTAGTCCATCATAAAGATGCATCCATTGAAATGCATATATTAAAATATATACATTTAATTGTAACATTGTAATATTATTAGTAATATTACATGTAATATAAATATATAAATATGTAATATTGTTATATTATTAGTAATATTACATGTAATATAAATATATAACTACAATATCATATTACTATTATTAGTATTATATTGCATTATATTATAATATTATAAATATTATATGTATATTCAATATATTATATTATATTACATTACATCCCCTTCCAGGACCTTTGAAACAAAGAGGACGAGGAGAGCATCAACCAGGGGAATACCAGTTGCGATGGATTATCTTGCACCCACTTTAGCCATCGCTCAGGAGGGCAAGGGTAGCGTGGTTGCTATAGAAGCAGCCCCAATTCCCCGGGAGACACAGTGAAGGTAGAAGCTAGGAAGAGGCAGGTTGCTATGGAAACTGTCCCAGTTTCCTCGGGTGTCTCTCCCTCTCAAGGTGATGGGAGGGGGGATGGGTTGCCATAGCAACCGCCCCTGGTTGTCATCTCCTCGGTGAAGGTGACAGAGCCCCTTCTGATACCAAACACCGGTGCCACGGATCCCCCAAGGGTGACCCTGCAAATCCACAAAGCAATTTCCTCCATCTCCTCCTGGACCCGCCTTTCCTAATTGCAAGCTGACCCAAGACCCAGATTCAGCACCGGGTGGCAATTTGCTGCGGGCACTGAGTCAGGGGAGGTGCCCTATTTAGGCGATGCAAATTGAGAAAGCGGGTTGAGAAAATTGTCTGCACAGGGTTTGCTTTGCAGGTTGGGATGGTTGAAACCATTCTATTTTCAGATTTGTATCATTCCAAAATTGGGGGTGCGACTTCGGAAAGATCAGATGTGACTATCGATCACGATCACCCCATGTTTCTGGTTATATAATGAATGTTAACATTACAAATGCTTTTTTCGGAGGGAGCGTTCAACTTGTTCTTGCCGCTGTTCTAATTTTAAGTTTTGAGCGCAGCCAAGATTCGGCATTTGAATGTTGCTGTGAATCTTGGACTACTCAGTTCTTGTGGGTTTTTTCGGGCTATATGGCCATGTTCTAGAGGCATGGACTATTGGACTTCCTCTTGGACTATTTTTTCACATTTTGCATCTATTGCGTTTCGATCTTTGCTCCGTGAGTTTCAGATAAATATATTTCAATATATGCATATATATGGAGGTCAGCTGTGACCAGCAATGCTGTAGAATTTGAAGAGGCAATAATAGAGAGTGAAAGAGATAAATGTGCCAAGAGGAAGGCCATCAACTCCGCTGGACCGGCCACGTTGTCTGGATGCCCAACCAAGAAGCAAAGACCATCAGCATTGAAGCGATGGTCCTCCGCCATCAGTTCTGCTGGACTGGCCACGTTGTCCAGATGTCCGACCACCGTCTCCCAAAGCAGTTGCTCTACTCCGAACTCAAGAACAGAAAACGAAATGTTGGTGGACAGGAAAAGTGATTTAAAGATGGGTTCAAAACTCTGGCATAGACACTGAGAACTGGGAAGCCCTGGCGCTTGAGCACTCCAGTTGGAGGTCAGCTGTGACCAGCAGTGCTGTAGAATTTGAAGACGCGCGAATAGAAATAAACGTGCCAAGAGGAAGGCCATCAACTCCGCTGGACCGGCCACGTTGTCTGGATGCCCGACCACCGAAAAATCCTGCAAATGTCTTGGGAAGACAAGCGGGGAAATGTCAGCGTGCTGGAAGAAGCAAAGACCACCCGCACTGAAGCGATGGTCCTCCGCCATCAACTCCGCTGGACCAGCCACGTTGTCCAGATGCCCGACCACCGTCCCCCAAAGCAGTTTCTCTACTCCAAACTCAAGAACAGAAAACGAAATGTTGGTGGACATGAAAAGAGATTTAAAGATGGGTTCAAAACTCTGGCATAGACACTGAGAACTGGGAAGCCCTGGTCCTTGAGTGCTCCAGTTGGAGGTCAGCTGTGACCAGCAGTGCTGTAGAATTTGAAGAGGCACGAATAGAAAGCTAAAGAGATAAATGTGCCAAGAGGAAGGCCATCAACTCCACTGGACCGGCCACGTTGTCCGGATGCTTGACCACTGTCTCCCAAAGCAGTTGCTCTACTCCGAACTCAAGAATGGGAAACGAAATATTGGTGGGCAGGAAAAGAAATTTGAAGATGGGTTCAAAACTCTGGCATAGGCACTGAGAACTGGGAAGCCCTGGCCCTTGAGCGCTCCAGTTGGAGGTCAACTGTGACCAGCAGTGCTGTAGATTTTGAAGAGGCACAAACAGAGGGCGAAAGAGATAAATGTGCCAAGAAGAAGACCATCAAGTCTGCTGGACCGGACATTTGTCCGGATGCCCGACCACCGTCTCCCAAAGCAGTTGCTCTACTCCGAACTCGAAAATGGAAAACAAAATGTTGGTGGACATGAAAAGAGATTGAAAGATGGGTTCAAAACTCTGGCATAGACACTGAGAACTGGGAAGCCCTGCCCCTTGAGCGCTCCAGGTGGAGGTCAGCTGTGACCAGCAGTGCTGCAGAATTTGAAGAGGCACGAATAGAGATAAATGTGCCAAGAGGAAGACATGTCTGAGACCGCCTTCCACCTGGAAACCACTGCCCTCACTGCGGGAGAAGATGCAGGTCAAGAATAGGGCTCCACCGCCAGTACACCGATCTTGAAAAACTATCCTACTCGGACAACGAGGGATCGCCTAAGAAGAAGACTGTAATGCACTCTACGTGGGGCTGCCTTTGAAGACGACTCGGAAACTGCAGCTAGTGCAAAGAGTAGCAGCCAGATTATTAACGATTATTAATGTAATACCATATAATAATAATAATAATAATAATAATAATAATATGATATTATAATTATATATTTTATATTACATGTAATATTACTAATAATATTACAGTATAATGTTATAGTACAATATAGTGATATATAATACTAATATTGTGCTATGGTAATCTATATAAATAAAAATGTAATGTTCGTTTGTGGTATTCACATAACTCAAAAACCACTGGGGCAATTGGCACCAAATTTGGACACGATACACCTAACAACCCAATGTATGTCCTTCGCTCAAAAAAACCTGATTTTGTCATTTGGGAGTTGTAGTTGCTGGGGTTTATAGTTCACCTACAATCAAAGAGCATTCTGAACCCCACCAGCGATAGAATTGGGCTAAACTTCCCACCCAGAACTCCCATGACCAACAGAAAATACTTAAGGCCATCCAGTCCAACTCCCTTCACCCTTCCATCGTTGGTGGAGTTCAGAATGAGCTTTGATTGTAGGTGAACTATAAATCCCAGGAACTACAACTCCCAAATGACAAAATCAGAATTTTTTGAGTGAAGGACATACATTGGGTTGTTAGGTGTATGCTGTCCCAATTTGGTGCCAATTCGTCCTGTAGTTTTTGAGTTATGTTAATCCCACAAATGAACATGACATTTTTATTTATATAGATATGTGTGATTTTTGTGGGTTTTTTCTTTCTTTTCTTTTTCTTTTTCCTCTCTTGGGCTATATATAGATTGGTTATCTGTATGTAATAACTCCAAAATATCTTTTTACCCTATATTTCAGGTTTTTCTTTTCTTTGTATTCTTTTCTTTCTTTTTTTCTGTTATTGAATTTAAAACTCAATAAAAATTATGGAATAATAATAATAATAATAAAAAACCCCACTCTTGTTGGACATGACCTGGATTGGATGGAAGACTCAAACTCCACTTCCAGACAGTCTTGGCAATACCGTGCGCAGAACAGTTGTGCAAACTTGTCATGCCCTTCTTTGTCTACTCTGGCCTTTTCAGGACCCCTAAAGCAAAGGACGAGCCCTTTATCCTTTCCATTGACCTAGCCTTCCCCCTTATTCGTTGCAGAAAGGCTTCGGCTTCCCATAATACTCACATGATTTCCACTTTCTCTTTCGGGCCCTGCACTTGTCCAGTCACGGTCCCATGCGCGGTGTTCTTCACCCAGCCGACCAGCCCCAACTTCCTCCCTTGCTCTTCTGTGTACTAGCAAAAAAAAGCCAGAGAAAGATGCAAAAATCAGCAAAAGATGTAAAGTCTGGTTTAAATTTGCACATGCATCGCTTAGTGTCGTCTTGCTTGACAACTGAATATGTGAATTGTCTTGACTGAGGGATGTTAGGCTTTAAGATGATGCAAGGCGACATAGAAGCTGCTCCTGATCCGCCGTGGGTCTTTCACCCAGACGGATCTCACAGTCCGCAGAGGGACCGATGAAAGGAAGAGAACAATGCAAGGCGGCTTTGCTCAACCATCTGCTGTTTTCATTTTGTCCTGGTAGGAGATCTGCTATGCTTCCCCCACCAGAAAAAAAATGATTTAAAATATTATTAAAAATAATGTATATAAAAATGAAAAATATATTAATATGGCCACCACTCCGGGGAGACACTATAATAATGATTTAAAATGTTATTTAAAATATTGTTGTTGTTGTTCATTCGTTCAGTCGTCTCCGACTCTTCGTGACCTCGTGGACCAGCCCACGCCAGAGCTCCCTGTCGGCCGTCACCACCCCCAGCTCCTTCAAGGTCAGTCCAGTCACTTCAAGGATGCCATCCATCCATCTTGCCCTAGGTCGGCCCCTCTTCCTTTTGCCTTCCACTTTCCCCAGCATAATTGTCTTCTCTAGGCTTTGCTGTCTCCTCATGATGTGGCCAAAGTACTTCAACTTTGTCTCTAGTATCCTTCCTTCCAGTGAGCAGCCGGGCTTTATTTCCTGGAGGATGGACTGGTTGGATCTTCTCGCAGTCCAAGGCACTCTCAGCACTTTCCTCCAGCACCACAGCTCAAAAGCATCGATCTTCCTTCGCTCAGCCTTTCCTATGGTCCAGCTCTCACATCCGTAGGTTACTACAGGGAATACCATGGCTTGGACTAGGCGGATCTTTGTTGCCAGTCTGATGTCTCTACTCTTTACTATTTTATTGAGATTGGACTGCTCTCCTCCCAAGAAGTAAGCGTCTTCTGATTTCCTGGCCACAGTCTGCATCTGCAGTAATCTTTGCGCCTAGAAATACAAAGTCTGTCACGGCCTCCACATTTTCTCCCTCTATTTCCCAGTTGTCAATCATTCTTGTTGCCATAATCTTGGTTTTTTTGACGTTCAGCTGCAACCCGGCTTTTGCGCTTTCTTCTTTCACCTTGATTAGAAGGCTCCTCAGCTCCTCCTCGCTTTCGGCCATCAGAGTGGTGTCATCTGCATATCTGAGGTTGTTAATGTTTCTTCCAGCAATTTTCACCCCAGCTTTGCATTCTTCAAGCCCCGCACATCGCATGATGTGTTCTGCATACAAGTTAAAAAGGTTGGGTGAGAGGATGCAACCTTGCCGTACGCCTTTCCCAATCTTGAACCAGTCTGTTGTTCCGTGGTCAGTCCTGACTGTTGCGACTTGGTCCTTGTACAGATTCCTCAGGAGAGAGACAAGGTGGCTTGGTATGCCCATCCCACCAAGAACTTGCCACAATTTATTATGATCCACACAGTCAAAAGCTTTAGAATAGTCAATGAAGCAGAAGTAGATGTTTTTCTGAAACTCCCTGCCTTTCTCCATTATCCAGCGGATATTGGCAATCTGGTCTCTCGTTCCTCTGCCTTTTCTAAACCCAGCTTGAACATCTGGCAACTCTCGCTCCATGTATTGCTGGAGTCTTCCTTGCAGGATCTTGAGCATTACCTTACTGGCATGAGAAATAAGGGCCACTGTACGGAAGTTGGAGCAGTCTTTCGCATTTCCCTTTTTTGGTATGGGGATGTAAGTTGATTTTTTCCAGTCTGATGGCCATTCTTGTGTTTTCCATATTTGCTGGCAAATGGCATGCATCACCTTGACAGCATCATCTTTTAAGATTTTAAACAGTTCAGCTGGGATCCCGTCATCTCCTGCTGCCTTGTTGTTAGCAATGCTTCTTAAGGCCCATTCAACCTCACTCCTCAGGATGTCTGGTTCTAATTCATTCACCACACCGTCAAAGCTATCCTCGATATTGTTATCCTTCCTATACAGATCTTCTGTATAATCTCGCCACCTTCTCTTGATCTCTTCAGCTTCTGTTAGGTCCCTGCCATCTTTGTTTCTTATCATACCAATTTTTGCCTGAAATTTACCTCCAATGTTTCTAATTTTCTGGAAGAGGTCTCTTGTCCTTCCTATTCTGTTGTCTTCTTCCACTTCCATGCATTGCTTGTTTAAAAATAGTTCCTTGTCTCTTCTGGCTAACCTCTGGAATTGCGCATTTAACTGGGCATATCTCCCCTTATCCCTGTTTCCTTTTGCTTTCCTCCTTTCTTGGGCTACTTCCAGTGTCTCAGCAGACAACCATTTTGCCTTCTTGGTTTTCTTTTTCTTTGGGACGTACTTTGTTGCCGCCTCCTGAACAATGTCGCGGACTTCTGTCCATAGTTCTTCTGGGACTCTGTTTACTAAATCTAGCCCTTCAAATCTGTTCTTCACTTCCACTGTATATTCGCTAGGAATGTTAGTGAGATCATATCTAACTGGTCTGTGTATTTTCCCTGATCTCTTTAGTTTTATTCTAAATTGGGCAATAAGAAGTTCGTGATCTGAGCTACAGTCAGCCCCAGGTCTTGTTTTCACCGACTGGATGGATGTCCGCCACCTTTGGCTGCAAAGGATGTAGTCAATCTGATTTCGGTGCTGACCATCTGGTGAAGTCCATGTCTTTTAGGTTGTTGGAAGAGAGTGTTTGTTATACACAGCGAGTTTTCCTGGCAAAATTCTATCAGCCTGCGTCCCGCTTCATTTTGTTCTCCCAGACCATGCTTGCCTGTGATCCCAGTTGTCATTTGACTTCCCACCTTGGCATTCCAGTCTCCTGTAATGAAAATAATGTCTCTTTTTGGTGTATTATCCAGTAGTTCCTGCAGATCCTCATAGAACTGATCTACTTCTGTTTCTTCAGCAGCTGTGGTTGGGGCGTATATTTGGATCACTGTAATGTTGAAAGGCTTTCCTTGCACTCGAATTGAGATCATTCTGTCATTTTTTGGGTTGTATCCAAGCACTGCTTTAGCGAATTTCTTATTAATTATGAAGGCTACTCCATTTCTTCTATGTTCCTCTTGTCCACAGTAGTAGATCTGGTGGTCATCTGATGTGAAGTGGCCCATTCCAGTCCATTTCAGTTCGCTGACCCCCAGAATGTCTATCTTTAGTCTTGACATCTCACCAATAACAACATCCAATTTGCCCTGGCTCATAGATCTTACATTCCAGGTTCCTATGGTGTGTTGATCTTTAGAGCATCGGATTCGTCGTTCACCTCCAGTACCGTCGGCCGCTAGCCTTCCTTTCGGCTTTGAGCTAGCTGCGTCA